>NW_026607832.1:0-111601 GCF_029499605.1 Hyla sarda
TAATTCTGTGGGTACTGTGGCATCATTAATTCTGTGGGTACTGTGGCATCATTAATTCTGTGGGTACTGTGGCATGATTAATTCTGTGGTCACAGTGGCATGATTAATTCTGTGGGTACAGTGGCATAATTAATTATGTGGGTACAGTGGCATGTTTAATTCTGTGGGCACAGTGGCATCATTAATTCTGGGGTCACAGTGGCATCATTCATTCTATAGGCACAGTGGCATCATTCATTCTGTGGGCACAGTGGCATCATTCATTCTGGGGTCACAGTGGCATCATTCATTCTATAGGCACAGTGGCATCATTAATTCTATAGGCACAGTGGCATCATTCATTCTGTGGGCACAGTGGCATCATTCATTCTGGGGTCACAGTGGCATCATTCATTCTATAGGCACAGTGGCATCATTTTATTGTTTTAAGAGACACAGAGGTGCAATTAGTCAGCGTTAGAGCATAGCATCTGCAAGTAATGTTGCAGGGGAATAGTGTGTGGCAGTAATATAACAGGGGCCCAGTGTGTGGCAGAATTATTTTCAGGGGCACAGTGAATGGCAGTATTTTAAGGGGCACAGTGGGTAGCAGTAATATACCAGGGACACAGTGGGTGGCAGGTTTATATTCAGGGCAAAGTATGTGGTAGTATTATATTCAGGGATACAGTGTGTGGCAGTAGTATATTCAGGGATACAGTGTGTGGCAGTAGTATATTCAGGGGTACAGTGTGTGCCAGTATTATATTCGGGGGTACAGTGTGTGGCAGTATTATATTCAGGGGCCCTGTGTGTGGCAGTATTATATTCAGGGGTTTCTACTACTGGTAATTTGTGTTTGTTACTCTGGCTTACATATACTGTGTATTAGTGGTTAATTAGCTGTTATGTTGAACATTAATGTTGTTCAGGGCCTACATCACTATAAGCTCATATACAGCGCCTTGATGTTTCTGGAGATGTTTTACGGTGCTTTCGTTACTTGTAGTGATATACCATGATTCAACGTTAACGGTTCCCTACAGTATCGTATACATACTGGTCCCTACAGGGTACTATGCATACGATTCCCTACAGGGTGACATACATACCGTTCCCTACATGGTACTATGCATACAGTTTCTTACAGTGTGACATACGTACGGTTCCATACAGTGTGATATACATGAATTTCCCTACAGGGTAATACGCATACAGTTCCTTACAGTGTATGTTTCATAGATATTGTCCCGGTTTTTGGTTCAGCTCTGTCATGGTATGCTTACGTCATGTACGCTAGGTTGTTTTACCTCTTAGCTATTTATGTTCGGTGTGGTTGGAGGCTGATTGCTGTTGTTAATCCTATAACGTCATCTTTATAGTTTCCTTTCTGGTCATTATACACACCTTGTTACGGCCAGTTTGATCTCACCATTCCAGGTAAGCTTTAAGTCCTCACTTACATGCCTTTTGTACATCACACGCTCCCGTGAGAGAGAGGCTGCCCGACAATACTCGAGCCTTCATATTGTTGTCATTCCTTTGTAAATTACAAACGTTCTTGTCTGGGGTAGATTGTATCGTCAATCTACGAGCCTCTTGTCGTCTTTTGTTTTGTTCGTCACATACGCCCCTGTTAGAGGCATTTCGCTTATGTTATACGGCGTTGCATTACTTCAAGTGATATACCATGCTTCAACATTAACGGTTCCCTATAGTAGGACATAGATATGGTTCCCTACAGTGACACATACAATACATACGGTTACCTAGAGTGACATTCATACTGTTCCCTACAGGGTACTATGCATACAGTTCCTTGCAGTGTGACATGCATACGATACATACAGTACCATACAGTGTGACATACGTACGATTCCTACAGTGAGACATACTTACATTTCCCTACAGGGTAATATGCATACAGTTCCTTACAGTGTATGTTCCAAAGTTATTGTCCCATTCTTTGGTTTCAGCTCTGTCACTTTATGCTTACGTTATGTGCGCTAGTCAAGTATATTAGGCTATGGTCATAGTATTACACTCACGTTTTCATGTGCTTAAGTCAGGCATATTAGCGTCACATTGTTCTTGTAGACAGGTCAGGTATGGTAAACATCACTATAGATGGCAACATTCCAAGGATACCCAAGCAGGTATGACCAGATTGGTTTTACCTCTTAGCCTTATACGTTCGGTGTGGTCGGAGGCTGATTGCTGTGGTCAATCTGTAAAGCCTCATCTTTATAGTTTCCTTTTTGGTCATTGGTCATTTTATACACCTTGTTACAGTCAGTTTGACCTCGCCATTCCAGGTAAGCTTTAAGTTGTCACTTTACATGCTTTCGTACGTCACATGCTCCCGGGAGAGATAGGCTGCCCGACAATCCTCAAGCCTTCATATTGTTGTCATTCCTTTGTACATTACAAACTTTCTTGTTTCTTGTCTTTTGTTTTTTGTACGTCACATACGCCCCTGTTAGAGGCAGATTGCACTGTCAATCAACGCGCCTCATGTTGTTAACGTTCCTGCGTTACATACGATTCTGTCTGAGGCAGATTGCATTGTCAGTCCACGAGCCTCATGTTGTTTCCGTTTCTGCGTTACATACGATTCTGTCTGAGGCAGATTGCACTGTCAATCCACGAGCCTCATGTTGTCGTCGTCTCTATCTTCCTCTTATGTTTGTTACTATGCCTCAGATTGTGGTCTTAGCTGTACACGTCTTAGTGTTAAGATCTTTGGTGTGGATGTAGCTTCTGAGCCTTTTGTTGTATGTTTTTTCTTGTCAAACGTGTACATTTTCTTTTGCGATAAGCCTCGGGCGTAGCAGTAATTATCTTCTTTACACCTGCAAGTATGAGGATACTGCCTTACTGGTACACAAAACCTCAGGTTAAGTATGTTATATTCTTTTATGTTTTGTCTATGGGGGTCTTTCTTTTGTTGTCACTTATGTATAGCATGGTTCAATAGGAATACTTATATGTGTAGCAAGGGACACATGCAAATTATTATTATTTTTTTCTTTCTCTCCACGCACTACCTATCCAAATACCTACTGATGTCTGTGTTTTGGCCACTTCTCAATCTAACCGACTCATTGTACCTTCTGTCTATCTAGCAATTCTCCAACATTTCCTATCTCTGTCACTTGGGTTACCTTTATCCATGTGCACCCTGGTAGTACCATTCTGGTAGGCGCTATGCGTCCAGTAGTGCCAAGTGGTATATCCAGAATTCCTTTTTGGTTTCGGCTCCATAACAGCTGAGCCAGCTCCTGGGTAGGGGCTTCTCTTTGTCAGTT
The DNA here is from genome assembly GCF_029499605.1 of Hyla sarda. Taxonomy (NCBI): domain Eukaryota; kingdom Metazoa; phylum Chordata; class Amphibia; order Anura; family Hylidae; genus Hyla; species Hyla sarda. The sequence goes on from NW_026607832.1 coordinate 3,288, forward strand.
AGCACTTAGATGTTAAGTAAGTTAGGGCACTTTTATCGCTCTGTTCCATTGACACGTTCCAACCAACGGCTGTTAACTGGAGCATGTTGTCTATTTCGGGTTCATATGAAGTAGGTTATACTTAGCCATTAATTCATGCATTACCTAACTGATGTATTTTGCCCCCTTTCTATAGGATACCCTTCACGGCCAGCCAGGCACACCCCAGGCCGAATTATCCATGCTAATGGTACCCTACTTACGGTACATATAAGAATCCGACCACAAGTGGACTATGCATATGATACACTATACACAATTGGCATGTCTAACTAGACAATTTTGTAGCTGAATATACAGACTTATATGACTTTACTGTACATTATATCACCTTATATTATGTAACATTAGATACATTTCTTATACTAATAGGTGCGGATTGGGCTGCCGGAGGCTCTCTACTCAATGCCTTGGCTACTGGGGCCCTTGGGCAATCAAGCACTTCTCCCCAGAACACATTTTATTTTATGCTAGACATTTTTATGTATACATGTAATACAAAGCTAGACATTTTTATATAACCCTTTTTCTTTACTGTTGTGCTTAGGTTAGGGACAGGATACTTACTGGCCAGGTAGGTTCCTGTGCACAAACAGGGTTAAGAGGCTTTGAGCTGATAATGGTTTACCCATTAGATACACTTGTAGTGAATGATCAATGAAGTATACTTGAGGTGTATACTGACTTATGTGTATGTAGTTTATCTACATATGTTTATGTACATGTTTTTAGACTAATCCCTATATCTTGCTGGGGGTTGTCCAAAATTAGAACTTGTGGATCTACGCAACACCATCTCTATTGACACATGAAGTCGGCGATGGGGGCAGTGTAAGTAACTCCTGACTGTGTCTGGATAAACCCCAATAGAAAACAACTACCACCACGCAGGATTTTGTGCTTTGACTTTGTAGCACAGTAAATTTATACATATTACCCTTCTCGGGTACAACCACATATACATTTCTACCTGTTTACGTGTGACATATGTACATGATAATACCACTTGGTGTACAACTAGCTTGTACTAAATTTGCTGAGGGTCAGAGACCATGCAATTGTAGGACAGAAAACTGACACAATTCAACCATAAATATCATGAAGAAGTTTTTTATGGAGCGTTCAATGGTTCTCACAAAAGGGAGTCTATAATGTCCTTCGCTCAAAATCACAAATATTAGGTGAACTGGACACAACTTTTAGAATCTCCAATACGGGAGTCTCTCGGCTAGGCCGGGCACAAAACTTACAATTCCAGTTTCTTCACTGTAAAATCTTCTTGACACCATGTGTCAGGCACTGGACTTAAACCGTTGCTGAACCTGGAACAAAACACAGTTAGTCCTACGACCATAAGGAACAATAAACATTTTCAGATAGCATCACTCTGGTGCTTTATTCTTTCTTTTTAATGCAGCACGAACGGGATGTTCTCTTTCTTCCCAATCCCGACTGCTAGGAGGAGCCATCGGCTGACTAATGAAGCAAGCTCTTCGGGACTGGGCCCCTTGCAAGGGGTCGACGTGGGTATCCCAGGACACATGGGACAGGGTAGAATTTGAGATGGTAGGTTGGACATTCACTACCACCTGGACTGCAGCAGCTTGTGCCACAGAAGGATGATCAGTTGGTGCCGGCTCTTTGGGCCAAACCTACGCCACTGCAGGAGGGGGCCCTGGCACTTTTGTGGGTTCCCATGTTGGGGGCCACACCTCCGATGAGATAGGCCTGGGTGCACTGTGGATGAATTGGGTGCGCTGTCTTTTAGGGTGTTGTCTCTTTAAACTGGATAACTGCTGCAGAAGTGTCAGGGTAGTCCTCTCGGACGACGATCTCCTTGACATTTGGAGTGAAGAGTCCAAAGGGGTAAGAGTCCCACTCTTCTGAAGGGAAGTATGCAAAGGGGATCTGAGTTGGACGGCTGGGCCTGGTAATAGCAGCAGCCCATTCCCCTCTCAGGCTCTTCACAGGGCAGTGGTGGATCCAGGGGGGGGGGGGGGCAACGGGGCAATTGCCCCCCCCCCCCCGAGATTGCTGCCCCCTAGAATGGTGGAGCCAAAGCTGTAAGCTTCCGCTCCACCATTCACAAACCTTGGCTGTCACAGAGCGAGCGTGCACACAGCGTGTCTGTGGAGTTATCGGGCACTTACTCGGCTTCTCTTCCCCCTGATTGGCAGCTTTCTACTGCTCTGCTTGGGTCATGTGACACCAAAACATCACATGACCCCAGCAAGCAGGAAGTGCCTGGATGATGCAGGAGCCCAGCAGTGTTCTAAGGCAGGTAAGGTAAACTACTGCCCACCATCCATGCCCACCCTTTTCCAGCATAATCCCTCCCCCCTTCCCAGCACAATCCCTGCTCACCCCCCCCCCCCCCACCCCTTTCTCACCAGAGGTGCCCCCAGCTTTTGCAAAACTACAACTCCTAGCATGCTGGGAGTTGTAGTTTTGCAACAGCTGGAGGGTTGGGAAACACTGACATAAATAAGTGTTTCCCAACCAAGGTATCTCCAAAGCAAAGCTACAGTGCTGTCCAGGCATGCTGGGAGTTGTAGTTTTGTAACAGCTGGAGGCACTCTGGTTGGGAAACACTGAGATAGGACATAGATCAGTGTTTCCTTAACAAGGTGCCTCCAGCTGTTCAAAACTACAACTCCCAACATGCTAAGTTTTGTAGTTTTGCAACAGCTGGAGTCCCCCTGGTTAGGAAACATTGATCTATGTCCTATATCAGGTGTACTCAACTGGCAGACCACGGTCCAGATCCGGACTACGTCCCCCGGTCATTCAGACCATCCGCTGGATCTCCCCTTATTCATTTGTAGCTGTGTCTTTAAGACGCCAATACAAATGAATAGCCACGGCCCGGAGCGAGGGAGCGATGTGTCCCTGCCCTGCGCTTCTCCTATGATGCAGGTAGCACCATTAGCTGCCTGCATCATCTGCTCTGGCCAGGCCTGACTAGAAGAGGCCAGAGCAGCGGAGCAGTGCGGGACCTGGGACGGCGATCCTAAGCTCTCAGGTAAAAATTTGTGTTCCCCCATCTGTGACTCTCCAGTTATTGTAGAACTACAGCTACCATGATGACCTTTTGTCTGTGCATGATGGGAGTTGTAGTTTTACAACAGATGGAGAGTTACAGTGGCAAAGTTCATATGGGGGCACAGTGGCATTAATTCTGGGGCACAGTGGCATCATTAATTTTGTGGAACACAGTGGCATCCCTAATTCTGTGGGTATAGTGGCATCCTTAATTCTGTGGGCACAGTTGCATCATAAATTCTGTGGGCACAGTGGCATCATAAATTCTGTGGTCACAGTGGCATCCTTAATTTTGTGGGACACAGTAGCATCCTTAATTCTGTGGGTATAGTGGCATCATAAATTCTGTGGGCACAGTGGCATCATAAATTCTGTGGGCACAGTGGCATCATAAATTCTGTGGTCGCAGTGGCATCCTTAATTTTGTGGGACACAGTGGCATCCTTAATTCTGTAGGCACAGTGGCATCATTACTTCTGGAGGCACAGTGGCATCATCATTTCTGTGGGTACTGTGGCATAATTAATTCTGTGGTCACAGTGGCATCATTAATTCTGGGGATAGAGTTGTGTCATTAATTCTGTGGGTACAGTGGCATCATTAATTCTGTGGGTACAGTGGCATCACTTATTCGCTGATCACAGTGGCATCACTTATTCTGTGGTCCCAGTGGCATCATTAATTCTGTAGGCACAGTGGCATCATTAATTCTGTGGGGCACAGTGGCATCATTAATTCTGGGGATACAGTTGTGTCATTATTTCTGTGGGACAAAGTGGCATCATTAATTCTGTGGGACACAGTGGCATCATTAATTCTGTGGGTACAGTGGCATCATTAATTCTGTGGGTACAGTGGCATCATTAATTCTGTGGTCACAGTGGCATCATTAATTCTGTGGTCACTGGCATCATTAATTCTGGGGTCACAGTGGCATCATTCATTCTACATGCACAGTGGCTTCATTTCATTGTTTTAGTCAGCCTTAGAGCATAGCATCTGCAAGTAATGTTGCAGGGGAATAGTGTGTGGCAGTAATATAACAGGGGCCCAGTGAGTGGCAGAATTATTTTCAGGGGCACAGTGAATGGCAGTATTATTTTAAGGGGCACAGTGGGTAGCAGTAATATACCAGGGGCACAGTGGGTGGCAGGTTTATATTCAGGGCAAAGTATGTGGTAGTATATTCAGGGATACAGTGTGTGGCAGTAGTATATTCAGGGGTACAGTGTGTGCCAGTATTCGGGGGTACAGTGTGTGGCAGTATTATATTCAGGGGCCCAGTGTGTGGCAGTAATATACCAGAGTCACAGTGTGTGGCAGTATTATATTCAGGGGCCCAGTGTGTGGCAGTAATATATTCAGGGGGTACAGTGGGTGGCAATATTATATTCAGAGGGTACAGTGTGTTGTTTGTTCAGGGGATACAGTGTGTCAGAATTATATTCAGAAGGTATGTGCCAGTATTATATTCGAAGAATACAGTGTCTGGCAGGTTTATAATTATTATTTTCATATAGAGGATCAGAATCGTAGTGAGGAGCTATCTGGGCGTCAAGTTCTGCAAAGATTTAGCTGGAACAAGTCCCGGTGGTATGTACATCTGAATTAGATAAGAGAAGACTATAGAGAAGACGTCACCTGTAGTCACTGATATCATTCCGTATCCTCCTGTGTGTGTCCCATCAGAGCTGGAGTCACTTGTAAGTTCTGCAGTAATGATGGGTAAAACAACAACTCCCAGCATCCCCTTACCACTACTTAGGTCATACTGGGAGCTGTAGTTTTAAATGGTAAAAACCTCTTTAGCACTTTTCCATTCTGTGGCAATTGGTATATTTGATTATTATTCTGACATATGAACATGGCCTAAGTCTTAAACAAGGTTAGGACTGTATGATACATTTAATAATATTGTAAGTTCCGTAATCTTATTTTCTGTCCGCCAACACAAAATACTCTAATAGTGCCCCTCCCGAGACTCGACTCTGGATCCGCCCCTGTCACAGGGGTGTACTCAACGATTTCCCCAGGTTTTAGAGAGTGCTTTTCAGGAGGCAGATAGTGTCTTTGCACCGCCCTCCGGTTCACAAAGAGGGTGCCTCCGTGGTGACAGTCCATTATAGTGCCGCAGCCCCTGATGCGGTCAAACTTGATGACTGTAGCTCTCCTGCGCTCAAGGGGAGGCTCGCCTTCCTTAGGTTGCTCGAGCCTGCGAATGTAGTATGACTCTAGCTGTTTGGTATCTTGCTGCTGCCGTTCCCTCTCCTCAAACGATAGCCGCCTCGGCCCGTAGCGCTCTAGCCTCTCCGCCCTCATCTGCTCTAGTATGGCAGCCACTTCGGCATCTCTTTGGGCTTTTTCTGACCGGGCCGGAGGAATGGGAGGCAGGGATTTCCCAGGCAATGGAAGGATATTTTCCCACTTATACTTGATGATGGCTGGCTCATCCCCGAACAACCATCTAGGGAGCGGGGGTGATGGTGGGCGCTCGGCCGACTGAGGGGCTGACTGGTCTTGGGCGGCCGTGGCCTGTGGAGGTGGTGGGACCTTTGCCTCGGGGCTGGCTTCGGGGCTATTAGAAGAGGGAGTGGAGAAATCAGCTTCCGCTGGGGTACTCAATCCCGACTCCGTCGGGATTTCTGCTCACGGGCCCCAGGTGCGGTGATGGGGCGACAACCTCACAGGCGACGGGTCTCTGGAACTCCCGAGCGGCGTTGCGGCCCACTCGCCGTCATCCTCCGGCAACGGCACTTGGCAGTAGGCCTCGTTGGCCCCGAGGGACAGTCGCTGCAACTTCTCCGCCAGCTCCCGGAACATCTCCGATGCCGCCGTGGCAATCTTCCGACCCTCGGACTCCATCCTGGAACTCTCAGCACACATGTCGCTCTTGGTCTCCGCCATCTTTGCTCTCCTCTGTAGTACTTCCTGCAGACTGAAGAGGCCGCTGTATGCCTCCCCTTTTATGAAGGTCTCCACCAAAATGGCCGCCAGGCGGAAGTGCGTCATCAGCTGCGCCTGGGACCGGAAGTTGCACAGCAGCGTATCCTCTTCATCCAACCCCTTGGCAACAGGGGCTGGACTTCTTCCGTTCCACTTGGCTCTGGACACAACCACACTATTTCCCTGCCCAGGGGCGGGGCGAAGACTTCGGCGGGAGTCCTTGGCGCTCTTTTCCAGAAGCTCTTTAACTCTTTCAGGTACTGGGAAGTTTTTGGCGCGAAGCATCATTTCTGTCTTTCCTTTACACATGGCGGTTCTTTGACTTTAGAGAACACTTCTCGTGACTAATAATGCAATAAACTTCACCTTCCCCACCACTTGTATTTGCACCTCGGCAGACAATTTGTTTTCTATGACACAGTCCCGTACACAGTTCAGACTTGGGGGAAGGACTTGATTTAGTGCCTGAATAGTTAAGGCGTACACCTGAATCCTGTTCGTGATGCCAAAAACGTGTGGTAACCACGAGTGAAACCCGCGACCGCCACTACGCTGGGGTTAGCTACTTGGTTCTTGGTGGGGTGGGGGGGTTTATGAACCCAGGGTCAGATGGTATTAACCCTTAATGTCGCGTGACGCCACTGTAGTCTTGGTATCTCCTGGGGTACTACAGGTCCGGGGAACTCCGTCTCCCCACAGGCTAGCAAGGAAAGAATTGACTCCACACTAGGTTGCAGTTTAACGGAGGCTTTACTAACTTGAAGATAGGTGGTACAATCTCCACAGCGCTCAACCAAAGTCTCCCAAAGGTTTAACAGACAGTCTCTAGAGGACCACACAGCTTGCAGTGCCTGGACTTGATATTGCATATATGCTTGGCTCTTACGGCCGGACTAGGAGTTTTAGCTATATTAGGCTTGAGATTAAAGTAACTTACTGAAGTGTCGGTAGATTTGTGGCTTTTCGCCGGAAGATAAAGAATTGTCCTTTAGGAATTCTCTGATCAAAGCTGAAGTAAAGGCTTAATATTAGTTGGGGTTACTTCATGCTTTTCTTATCTCTCTCTCTCTCATCTTTGCTCTCACTCCTCTGCGGATTCTTCACTCTGAACTCCACTCTGTGCTCTGAACTGAATGAATTGCTTTACTCCTCCTCTATTCCTCTCACAGGAAATGCCACCCTTTATAAGGGAAGGCTGAACTAAAGCCCATTGGCCAGGCAGCTGTGGATCATAGAGTTGTCTGTATCCCCTTTAGGATTTACAATAAAGTTACATACAAGTAATAACATAATATAACACCTGTGGCAGTGTGGCAAGGAAAGGGTGTATTTCCTTGGCTCGCCCTGCAGAAGCTCTCACCTGCTTCTTAAGTAATGAGGCAGGAGGGAAGGGAGGTGTGTATATGAGATGGAGACTCAGTCTAATGTGGGCTCTTCCTAGGAGACAGCATGTGGGCTGTAGGGAAGAGACAGAGCCTGCTGAGGAGTACACAGCCCGAGCTATGAGGGGCTCAAAGAGAGTGACATTGTGAGTAGAAGGTTGCAGGGGACATATGTTTAACCGGCTGAGGGAAGCTCAGCGGTTGTTAGTCAGGACAAGCTGATCTGTTTAGTCAGTGACCAGACGGTCTAGGATTTTGTATTGTTCCTGCTTTTTGTTTATTTCTTTCCCTGCAACCTGTCTAATAAAACTGGCAAGGTGCCAGATTTGCATTATAAGCGTTTGTTTGCTGGTTTATTGAGAAGAAACGCATCCTGTGGCGTAGTCCAGGACGATCCCAGAGCTAATCCCCAAGACGGATCGTCACACACCTTACACAAATGTTCAGTCTAGCCCTCAGTCCTCCACTCTCACATACCCTGACTAAGCCTGAGGTTGCTAGGCAACATACTTAAAGCTACAGACACCTAATAACGGATTGCTAAATTATAACAGTGCAAATACAGATTAGAAATGGTTGAGTCCCTGCAGGGGAGCCCCCAGGACACTGGAGGTCTCAATCTGACAGGGCCTAAAATACTACAGAGGAAGTTCTTTTCTTTTAGAATTTCCTTTCTGTCTGACCACAGTGCTCTCTGCTGACACCTCTGTCCATGTCAGGAACTGTCTGGAGCAGAAGCATATTCCAATAGCAAACCTATCCTGCTCTGGACAGTTCCTGACATGGACAGATGTGTCAGCAGAGAGCACTGTGGTCAGACAGAAAGGAAATTCTAAAAGAAAAGAGATACCTCTAGAGCATACAGCAGTTTATAAGTACTGGAAGGATTAAGATTTTTAAATGGAAGTAATTTACAAATCTGTTAAACTTTCTGGCACCAGTTGATTTAAAAAAAAAATCTAGTTTTCCACTGGAGTACCACTTTAACCTCTTAAGGACCCCGCATCATATCGCGGCGGGCCCGGCGTCATAGTGAAGTCGGAACCCGCCTCTAACAGCGCAGTGGCGCGCGCTATTAACCCTTTAGCCACTCAAAGCTGAGCCGCGCAGCTAAAAACGAAAGTAAAAGTGCCCGGCTAGCTCAGGGAGCTGTTCGGGATCATCGCGGTATAATGTCGGCATCCCGAACAGCTGTAGCACAGGAGGAGGTCTTCTTACCTTCTCCTGTGCTGTCCGATCGCCGAATGAATGCTTCAAGCCTGAGATCCAGGCTTGAGCATCCAATCGCCGAAAACACTGATTGATCCATTCCTATGGAGATGGATCAATCAGTGGTAAAGATCAGTTAATGCAATGTTATAGCCCGCCCTGTAGGAGCTATAATATTGCATAAGAAAAGTGTAAAAAAAAAAAAATCATTAACCCTTTCAATTATCCCTTCCCCTAATAAAAGTTTGAATCACCCGGCATTTCCAAGAATAAAAAAAACAGTGTAAATAAAAATAAACATATGTGGTATCATCGCGTGCGGAAATGTCCGAATTATAAAAATATACTGCTTTTTAAACCGCACATTCAATGGCGTATGCGCAAAAAAATTCCAAAGTCCAAAATAGCGCATTTTTGATCACTTTTTATACCACAAAAAAGTGAATAAAAAGTGATCAATAAGTCTGATCAGAACAAAAATGATACAGCTAAAAACTTCAGATCACGGCGCAAAAAAAATAGCTCTCATAGCACCCTGAACACAGAAAAATAAAAAAGTTATAGGGGTCAGAAGATGACCATTTTAAACGTATAAATGTTCCTGCATGTAGTCAGGATTTTTTTCTGAAGTGATACAAAATCAAACCTATACAAGTAGGGTATCATTTTAACCGTATGGACCTACAGAATAAAGATAAGGTGTAATTTTTGCCAAAAAATGTACTGCGTAAAAACGGAAGCCCCCAAAACGTACAAAATAGAGGTTTTTTTCATCAATTTTGTCGCACATTGATTTTTTTTCCCGTTTCAACGTAGATGTTTGGGTAAAATGACTAATGTCATTACAAAGAAGAATTAGTGACGCAAAAAATAAGCCATCATATAGAATTTTAGGTAAAAATTTTAGAGTTATGATTTTTTTAAGTTAAGGAGGAAAAATTGAAAATGAAAAAACGGAAAAAGCCCGGGTCCTTAAGGGGTTAATGGAATGAGTAACCTCGTCTTTACAGAGAATTGCAGTGACCATACAGTGTGAGAAGAAATGGTAAAATATTGTCAGAAGGTTCCTCAGTAAGATTGTAAGAAAGCTCGGCTAACATCTTAAAGGTGTACTCCGGCCCTGAGACATCTTATACCCTATCCAAAGGATAGGGGATATGATGTCTCCCCATGGGGGTCCCGCCGCTGGGGACCCCCGCAATCTTGTATTCGCCACCCACCTGTTTGAGCTGCACACAGCGGTGCCAGCTCACAAACAGCCGGGTGGCGACCACGGGCCAGAGTATGAAGACCACCCCCCCCCCCCCCCCGCCTCCGTGTGATGTCACCCCCTCGCCCCCCGTATGCAAGTCTATGGAATGGGGGGGTAGAGGAGTGTACATCGGTGACAGAGGGGGGATGGCCAAGGTGGACATGGATGACAGGAGGGACAGAGGGGTGATTAGGGTGGAGGGACAATGGTGACAGATGTAGACTGGGGGGTGGTCAGAGGGGTGGATGGGGGGGGGACATGTGTTGCAGAGGAATGGACAGAGGTGGCCAAGGTGGACATGGATGACAGGATGGTGGACACGGGAGATATGGGGGTGAACAGGGATAACAGGGGAGGACAAGGATGACAAGGGGGATAAAAGAGGGGTGACAAAGGGATAGAGGGGTGAATAGGGGGGTGGACATGTGTTACAGGGGGGTGGACAGGGAGGGGTTGACATGGGTGACAGGGATAGACAGGGGGTGGACATGGATGACAGGGGTGAGGGGGGGGGTGGACGGGGTTAAGAAGGGGTAACAGAGGGTACGAAAGGGTACAGTACCTTTTGCCATTTTTCTTCACTACACTGGCACAGTAATCAGGCGCAGCTTCCACCTTCCTCCCCTCTCCGGCAGGGCAGCGACTCAGGGCTCCGACAGGGCACTCACTCACTGGGACGCTGGGGGGGGGGAGGGGGACGCTGGGGCACGGGTCATTACACCGGCACGGTAATCCGGCAGAGCACCGCCAGTGCACTCACTCACTGGGCCGCTGGGGGGGAGGGGGATGCTGGGGCACGGGTCACTACACCGGCACGGTAATCCGGCAGAGCACCGCCAGTGCACTCACTGGGACGCTGGGGCACGGGTCATTACACCGGCACGGTAATCCGGCAGAGCACCGCCAGTGCACTCACTCACTGGGCCGCTGGGGGGGGGGAGGGGGATGCTGGGGCACGGGGCACTACACCGGCACGGTAATCCAGCAGAGCACCGCCAGTGCACTCACTCACTGAGCCGCAGGGTGAGAGGAATGCAGGGGGTTGCGATATGTGTGCACGCACAGCAAAGCGCACACATACTTCCCTTCCCCCCTGCGGCGCCATAAATTTCAGACGCGCAGGCAAGGCTGGTGAATAAAAAAATAAAATATTTGCCGTCAAAATCCCGCGGCACCCCAGTTGGAAATCACTGCTCTAGATAGTCTGTATACGATATCCGAACCAAAGTAGCTTATGTTGTAACAAGTTACTTCCTACTCAATTGTATTGTTCTACTATAGTCAATTAACTAATAAGCTTGTAATGCTTTCTTACTAATGATATCTAATTGATATTCATTTATATATATCATTGTGTTTGTGAGGCTTCTTCCACCCTACAAAATTCTCAGTTTTTAAACATCCGTTCGAAGTTCCGTCTGAAAATCAGCTGAAAACGTCAGTTACAAAATCCTATACTGTCGTTAGAAAATCCCTTCATAGTCTATGGGGTTTTTCTAATAGCCGTTTTAACCCGTTATAGCCCGTTATTAATAACGGCCGTTATTTTGTGACGGAAGATAGTAACGGGAGAAATAGTTCATGAACCTGCATATCTTTATAATACCTGTCAGGGCCGCAGGCTGGGCCGTCCTCCTGCCCTGTACAGTAACACGGGCCGGACTGGCCTATTTGTCAACCAGGAAATATCCCATTTCAGCCGCTTACCCTGTGGGCCAGGCTGGATAAGAGCAAGCACCGCTACGCGCGTAATGACGCTCGGTCACGTCACGCTCCCAGAACTCAAGGGCCTACGTTCTGACGCCGGCCCTAGGTATTCTGAGAGTGTGACGTGACCGAGCATCATTACGCGTGTAGCTGTGCTTGCTCTTATCTAGGGGAAGGTGCTGCCCTGAATCCCCGGCAACTAAAAAGGTACCAGCCGGGGGTGGGGGTTGTCTAATCAGGGGGTTCTACCTACCTACTGGGGGGGGGGTCTAATCTGGGGGTACAAACTGCCCACTGGGGAGTTCATCTGGGGGGACTACCTGCCTACTTGTGGGTTAATCTGGTGGTACTACCTGCCTACTGCGGGAGGGGGGGGTGTTAATCTGGGGGTACTACCTGTCTACTGGGGGGGGTCTAATCTGAGGGTACTACCTGTCTACTGGGGGAGGGGTCTAATTTGGGGGTACTACCTGTCTACTGGGGGGGTGTAATTTGGGGCTACTACCTGTCTAATGGGGGGGTCTAATTTGGGGGTACTACCTGCCTAATGATACATTTTCATAATTTTTCATAATTAATATTTTTATGACCATATTTCATAATTTTAACCCCTTAAGGACCGAGGTGATTTTGGCCTTAACCTCTTCAGGACATAGGGCATATGGATACGCCCTGCATCCCGAGTCCTTAAGGACCGAGGGCGTATCCATACGCCCGTGGGAATTCCGGCCCCCACCGCTAGCCGGTTGGGGACCGGAGACGGATGCCTGCTGAAATCGTTCAGCAGGCATCCCGGCATATCGCCCAGGGGGGTCATTATGCCCCCCCATGTCGGCGATCGCCGCAGATCGCTGGACAATTCAGTCCAGCGATCTGCGGCGATTCCGGGTCAATCGGGTCTCCAGTGACCCGATGACCCGGAATTACTGGCTGTTCGGGGCCGTCTCTGACGGCCCCGAACAGCCAGAGCCTGCAGGGGTGAGGTGGCACTGGTGCCACCTCACGATCGCCCTGATTCGTCGGCCGGATTACCGGCCGACCAATCAGGGCGCCTGCTGCGGGTGTCACTCCCGCACCCGCTCCGCCCCTCTTCTGGAGGACGTGAGCGGGTGCGGGACAGGCACCCCGGGTGCTGGGGACCCCGATCCCCGGCGTTAATGTTGGGATCGTGGCCCCAGGAGCAGCGGCGGCGGCGGGACTGACCTGCAGCGTCTGGATCGTTGGAGGTGAGTGACAGCCTCCTGCTGTTGCTTAGCAACAGCTCCCAGCCTGCAAAAAGGGCATGCTGGGAGCTGTAGTTATGCAACAGCAGGAGGCAGACCACCACAACTCCCAGCATTCCCTTATGGGCATGCTGGGACTTATGGTTTTGCAACAGCTGGAGGCACATTCTTTCTATGGAAAAGTGTACCTTCAGCTGTTGTATAACTACAACTCCCAGCTTGCACAAACAGCTAAAGTGCATGCTGGGAGTTGTAGTGGTGCATCTGCTGGTTGCATAACTACAACTCCCAGCATGCCCGTTGGCTGTCGGTGACTGCTGAGAGTTGTAGTTTTGCAACAGCTGAAGGCACACTGGTTGGGAAACTCAGAGTTTTTTTTTACCTAACTCAGTGTTTCACGACCGGTGTGCCTCCAGCTGTTGCAAACTACAACTCTCAGCAGTCACCGTACACCATGCACCGTACATGCTGGGAGTTGTAGTTTTGCAACAGCTGGAGGCACACTGGTTGTGAAACACTGAGTTAGGTCACAAACTCAGTGATACATAACCAGTGTGCCTACAGTTGTTGCAAAACTGCAACTCTCAGCAGTCACCAACAGCCAACGGGCATGCTGGGAGTTGTAGTTATGCAACAGCTGGATGTCTCCCCAATGTGAACGTACAGGGTACACTCACATGGGCGGAGGATTACAGTAAGTATCTGGCTGCAAATTTGAGCTGCCGCAAACTTTCTGCTGCAGCTCAAATTGCCAGCGAGAAACTACTGTGAACCCCCGCCCGTGCGACTGTACCCTAAAAACACTACACTACACTAACACAAAAAATAAAATAAAAAGTAAAAAACACTACATATACACATACCCCTACACATCCCCCCTCCCCAATAAAAATGAAAAACGTCTGGTACGCCACTGTTTCCAGAACGGAGCCTCCAGCTGTTGCAAAACAACTACCAGTATTGTCGGACAGCCGTTGACTGTCCAGGCATGCTGGGAGTTTTGCAACAGCTGGAGGCACCCTGTTTGGGAATCACTGGCGTAGAATACCCCTATGTCCACCCCTATGCAATCCCTAATTTAGGCCTCAAATGCGCATGGCGCTCTCACTTTGGAGGCCTGTCGTATTTCAAGGCAACAGTTTAGGGTCACATATGGGGTATCGCCGTACTCGGGAGAAATTGTGTTACAAATTTTGGGGGGTATTTTCTGCTTTTACCCTTTTTAAAAATGTAACATTTTTGGGAAAACAAGCATTTTAGGTAAAAAAAAAATTTTTTTTTTACATATGCAAAAGTTGTGAAACACCAGTGGGGTATAAAGGTTCACTTAACCCCTTGTTATGTTCCCCGAGGGGTCTAGTTTCCAAAATGGTATGCCATGTGTTTTTTTTTTTGCTGTCCTGGCACCATAGGGGCTTCCTAAATGCGGCATGCCCACAGAGAAAAATTTGCGTTCAAAAAGCCAAATGTGACTCCTTCTCTTCCGAGACCTGTAGTGCGCCAGCAGAGCACTTTTCACCCCCATATGGGGTGTTTTCTGAATCGGGAGAAATTGGGCTTCAAACTTTTAGGGGTATTTTCTGCTATTACCCTTTTTAAAAATACAAATTTTTTGGGAAAACAAGCATTTTAGGTAAAATTTTTTATTTTTTTTTTACATTTGCAAAAGTCGTGAAACACCTGTGGGGTATTAAGGTTCACTTTATCCCATGTTACATTCCCCGAGGGGTCTAGTTTCCAAAATGGTATGCCATGTGTTTTTTTTTTGCTGTTCTGGCACCATAAGGGCTTCCTAAAGGTAACATGCCCCCCAAAAACCATTTCAGAAAAACGTACTCTCCAAAATCCCCTTGTCGCTCCTTCCCTTCTGAGCCCTCTACTGCGCCCGCCGAACACTTAGACATATGAGGTATGTGCTTACTCGAGAGAAATTGGGCTACAAATACAAGTAAACATTTTGTCCTTTTACCCCTTGTAAAAATTAAAAAATTGGGTCTACAAGAACATGTGAGTGTAAAAAATGAAGATTGTGAATTTTCTCCTTCACTTTGCTGCTATTCGTGTGAAACACCTAAAGGGTTAAAACGCTGACTGAATGTCATTTTGAATACTTTGGGGGGTGTAGTTTTTATAATGGGGTCATTTATGGGGTATTTCTAATATGAAGACCCTTCAAATCCACTTCAAACCTGAACTGGTCCCTGAAAAATACTGAGTTTGAAAATTTTGTGAAAAATCGGAAAATTGCTGCTGACCGTTGAAGCCCTCTGGTGTCTTCCAAAAGTAAAAACACGTCAATTTTATGATGCAAACATAAAGTAGACATATTGTATATGTGAACCAAAAAAAAATGTATTCGTAATATCCATTTTCCTTACAAGCAGAGAGCTTCAAAGTTAGAAAAATGCAAAATTTTCAAATTTTTCATCAAATTTACGGATTTTTCACCAAGAAAGGATGCAAGTATCGACAAAAATTTACCACTATGTTAAAGTAGAATATGTCACGAAAAAACAATCTCGGAATCAGAATGATAACTAAAAGCATTCCAGAGTTATTAATGTTTAAAGTGACAGTGGTCAGATGTGCAAAAAACGCTCCGGTCCTTGAGGCCAAAATGGGCTCCGTCCTGAAGGGGTTAAGGACCAGAGCATTTTTTGCAGATCTGACCACTGTCACTTTAACCCCTTAAGGACTCAGCATTTTTCCGTTTTTGCATTTTCATTTTTTCCTCATCACCTTCTAAAAATCATAACACTTTCAATTTTGCACCTATTCAATTTTTTGTGCCACCAATTCTACTATGCAGTGACATTAGTTATGTTACCAAAAAATCCACGGCGAAACGGCGAAATCATTGTGCGACAAAATTGAAGAAAAAATTTCCTTTTGTAAATTTTGGGGGCTTCCGTTTCTACGCAGTGCATTTTTTGGTAAAAATAACACATCATTTTTATTCTGTAGGTCCATACGGTTAAAATGATACCCTACTTATATAGGTTGGATATTGTATTACTTCGGAAAAAAATCATAACTACATCATGCAGGAAAATTTATATGTTAAAAATTCTCATCTTCTAACCCCTATAACTTTTTTAGTTTTCTGCATACAGGCCGGTATGAGGACTCATTTTTTGCGCCGTGTTCTGAAGTTTTTATCGGTACCATGTTTGTATTCATTTTTTCATGATATAAGAAGTGACCAAAAATACACTATTTTGGACTTTGGAATATTTTTTGCGTGTAAGCCATTGAACGAGCGATTTAATTAACAATATATTTTTATAGTTCGGACATTTTCGCACGCAGCGATACCACATATGTTTATTTCGTTTTTTTTTATGGGAAAAGGGGTCAAACTTTTATTAGGGAAGGAGTTAAAGGGGTACTCTGGTGAAAACCTTTTTTCTTTTAAATCAACTGGTGGCAGAAAGTTAAACATATTTGTAAATTACTACTTTTAAATTTTTTTTAATCCTTCCTGTACTTCCTGATGACATCACGAGCACAGTTCTCTCTGCTGACGTTATTATAATAATAATAACACTTTATTTATTGTTGTCCTTAGTGGGATTTGAATCCAAGTCTCCAGCACTGCAAGGCAGCATGGTTGCTAAAACGGACACAGATGTCAGCAGAGAGCACTGTCTTCATGATGTCATCAGTGTTCCAAAAAAAAGGAATTTCCTCTGTAGCATTCAGCAGCTAATAAGTACTGGAAGGATTAAGATTTTTTTAATAGAAGTAATTTACAAATATGTTTAACTTTCTGCCACCAGTTGATTTAAAAGAAAAAAGGTTTTCACCAGAGTACCCCTTTTAAATGATCTTTGTTAACTTCTTTTTTTCACTTTTTTTTTTTTACAGTGTTATAGCTCCCATAGGGACCTATAACACTGCACACACTGATCTCCTATGCAGATCCCTGCAAAGCCATAGCTTTGCACGGATCAGTCAGATAGGGGCTCGATTGCTCAAGCCTGTAGCTCAGGCTTGGAGCAATCAATCGACGATCAGACGCCGCGGAGAGAGGTAAGGAGACCTCCGCCTGCGTCCCAGCTGATCGGAACATAGCAATTTTATTGCGATGTCCCGATCAGCCCTAGTGTGCTGCCGGGAAGCGTTTACTTTCATTTTCAGACGCGGCTTCAATTTTGATCGCCGCGTCTGAAGGGTTAACAGCGTGTGGCACAACGATCGATGCTGCGCGCTGTTAGCCCAGGGTCCCGGCTATGATTAGCAGCCGGGACCGACACGGTGTGACCCCGTTTTTCACACCGGGCTACGCCCTGAGTCCTTAAGAGGTTAAGCATTAATTACTCTGGGATGCTTGTACTTATGAATTTGATTCAGAGATTGTTTTTTCGTGACAAATTCAACTTTATCCTAGTTGTAAATTTTTGTCGATTCTTGCATCATTTCTTTGTGAAAAATTCAAAAATTTTATGAAAAATTAGAAAAGTTTGCATTTTTCTAACTTTGAAGCTCTCTGCTTGTAAGGAAAATAGGCATCTCAAATAAATTATATATTGATTCACATATACAATATGTCTACTTTATGTTTGCATCATACGGGAGATATCTTTATATTATTATATTATATACAATATATTATGTTTTCATCATAAAGTTGACATGTTTTTACTTTGGAAGACATGAGACGGCTTCAGAGTTCAGCATCAATTTTCCAGTTTTTCACAAAATTTTAAAAATCGGAATTTTTCACAGACCATGTCAGTTTTGAAGTGGATATGAAGGGTCTTCATATTAGAAATACCCCACAAATGACCCCATTATAAAAACTGCACCCCTCTAAGTATTCAAAATGACATTCAGAATGTTTGTTTACCCTTTAGGTGTTTCACAGGAATAGCAGCAAAGTGAAGGAGAAAATTCAAAATCTCAATTTTTTACACTAACCTGTTCTTGTAGACCCAGTGTTTGAATTTTGACAAGGGGTAAAAGGAGAGAAATCCCCCCAAATGTGTAACCCAATTTCTCTCGAGTAAGGAAATACCTCATATGTGTATGTCAAGTGTTCGGAGGGCGCAGTAGAGGGCTCAGAAGGGAAGGAGCGACAATGGGTTTTTGCAGAGTGAGTTTTTCTGAAAGGATTTTTGGGGGGCATGTCACATTTAGGAAGCCCCTATGGTGCCAGAACAGCTGAAAAGCCCCCACATGGCATACTATTTTGGAAACTACACCCCTCAAGGTACATAATAAGGGCAGGGGTTTATGTAACAAGGGCAGGGGTTTACAGCAAGGAAACTTGCTGTAAACACCTGCCCATGTGAATGTACATTCACATGGGGGACGGGCAAAACTACAACTCCCAGCATGCCCTTTGGCTGTCCGATCATGCTGGGGGTTGTAGTTATGCAACAGCTGGAGGCACACTGGTTGCAAAACACAGTTTGTTACTTAACTCAGTGTTTCGCAACCCATGTGTCTCCAGCTGTTGCTAAACTACAACTCCCAGCATGCATGGTCTGTCAGTGCATGCTGGGAGTTATAGTTTTGCAACAGCTGGAGGCAAACAGGTTGGGAAACACTGAGTTAGGAAACAGACAATGCTTCCCAACTAGTGTGCCTCCAGTTGTTGCAAAACTACAACTCCAAGCATGCCCAGACAGTCTAGGCATGCTGAAAGTTGTAGTTCTGTAACATCTGGAAGAGCACAGATTGGAGACCAGTGCACAGTGGTCTCCAAACTGTGGCCCTCCAGATGTTGCAAAACTACAACTCCCAGCATGCCCAGACAGCCAAAGGCTTGGCATGCTGTGAGTTGTAGTTTTAAAACTCCTAGAAGCAACAGTGAAGATCACATTACAGCGATCTTCACTGCTGCATCTGATGCCACAGCTGCCTCCTCCACTTGTGCCTGCCGCCGGTCCCAGGTATGTGCCGTGGGCCACCCCATCACCCCCCCCCCCCCCCCACAGCACTCATCATCCCCCGCTCTGCCCGACTTCTAGGAACGGGCAGACTGAGGGAAATGAACTTTAAACCCCCCCCCAGTCAGCTGAGACACCCCCCCCCCAGTCAGCTGACACACTGTGATTGGTCCACAGGGACCAATCACAGGGATTGCTGACTAGGACCATCCACAGATGGTCCTGGGGGAGGCTTGCAGAAGTTGTCTCCTGCTGGTAACAGCGGGACTTCTGCCAGCTAACCCATGCGATGCCGCGCATCGCCGGGTTAACTGAATGCCTTTTATAAACGGCGGAATGCGCGAAGGACCTGCCCAATCGTCCGTTTATATAAGGCATTCTGTGGGAAGGGGTTAGTTGAGTTATTACCGTACGACAAAGTGCTCCACCAATCAGAGGCTGAGCAGTGCTATTGGCTGTCTGGGCATGCTGGGAGTTGTAGTTATGTGAAATCATATTCAACTGCGGCTCTTCATACATTTGGGGCACCTTACTCCGAGATATTTTTGTTTCTCACTGACATATAAAACACTGATTTATAATAAATTCCCTACTTTGTCTATTATAACAATAATTACAACTATTGGAATATTTGTCTAATAAAAATGTTTATTCATCTTTTCCAGTGTTCATACATACAGGTTGGTGGTGAATACCCATAGTATACTGGCGATGATGGTAATGACACCTTTAATCTCAGGGATATTGACAATTAGGATGGCAACGGTGACCCGTCCCAGGAACTGTCTGACCGAGTTAATATAGTCCATCGGTCCGGTGATGCTGGTCACTATCCCCCTTGGCATAACCCACGTCAGAAGCTGGAGTGTGATGGCGATCCAGGTGAGCCTGTCACTGAAGAAGCCGATCCAGCTGATGGCGGTGGGGTTACAGATCACGTAAAGAAGCTCTATAGTGCTGTTGGTGGTAATCCAGGTCACAAACTCATTGACTGGGTTCATCCAGGCAAGCAGGGAGCTGCTGGTGATGGTGGGGATCCAGAAGATCAAGTCAGTGGTGGTGTCTATCCAGGACAGCAGGTCACTGATGATAGTAGCAAACGAGATCAGGTCGTCAACAGCATCTATGAACCGGTCCAGCAGGTTGTTATCGATGGGAATATAGCATAGCAGGCAGATGATCATGTCACCATAAGTGCTGATCCAGCCAAGATAGTTTTTGATGATGGCCGCCCCGCTCTGCAGGTTGTTGGTAATGGAATCCCAGTTGATCGCGTCGTTGCTGGCAGTGGTGTCATTACTCCCCAGGACAGGGGTGATCTTTCTGATCCTGGTCCTGGTCCAGATGGGACACTTCATGTCGCTGCTGGCAGAGGTTTGATTACTCACCAGGACAGGGGTGATCTTTCTGATCCTGGTCCTCGTCCAGATGGGACACTTCATGTCGCTGCTGGTAGTATTCAAGCTGGGCAGATCTCTGATGGTATCGTTCTGCCCTTGCAGGTGGCTGGAGGTGATATTCCGGCTCGGTTGGTTGCTGGTGATTTCAAACCAGAAACTCGGGCCGGTGGTGAAGAGGGAACCCAGGAGGATGGTAACTGTCCAGCACATGCTACAGGCCAAATTGACCTCATCCCTGCTGATGTGGTCCCCTCGAATCATGATAAAATAAAATAAAAAGCGCAAGGAAACAATATAGAAACACTAGTGCTCGCTAGATTGCAGTCCTCAGAGTAAGGCCTCTGGGGCTCTGCACCTCTTTTTCCAGCTATCACCATTTGTGAAGTCACATGTGTGATGTCATACGGAATGTCACTGCTCTGAGGACAGGTGTAAACATGGACATTTACATCCATTTGTTTTATAGGGTGAAATAAGCTTTTTATTATTAAATAAAGGTATAGAAAACTCGGGGTATAGGGTGTTTTTTTTTTTGGGGGGGGGGGCGGTGACTTTATACGGAGGACTGGGTATTTGGGTGGGAACGAACATCACTTTATAACATAGACAAAACAAATATAATATAATATACAAATATAAATATTAATAAAATTCTGACAAAAAGTCCAACGTTATCTACAGATTTGGGTAGTCTGGCAGGAGGATTCCTCATTTTTGAGAATAGGAGGAGGAGGAAAGTGATGGTGGGGGAAGAATACACAGCTCCCGAATTGATCAGAACACTACAGCTCTGCTTCATTGGGAGTAGTCACCAGCACCCCAACCACCATGTTTCTTTTTTTCCCCTATATATTGCAACTTATTCCTTCTGCATATATACCTACAAACGCCAAAAGCGTAACCCCGACACCAAATAAAGTACAAATCGATGTATGAAAATGTATATTTTTTTTTATTAATAAAAGAACATGATTCTAAAAATGTACATAATAGACTAAATAAAATAAATATATATCAATATGTGTTAAAACATTTGGCTGCAAATAATGGCTACAGGTTCGGAATTTATATAATAGTGACCCAATAGAAAAGGAATAACACACCTGTCCAAATAGTAAGCCGCTGGGTCGGAAGTGACGTTGGACACCGCGGCACTCGTGTGATGGAGCACGCAACGCGCATTCACATTATAGAGTGGGTTCGGCAACGAAAACATGGCCACAGTCACTCATACTGCGCATGCGTGCACAAAAAAATTCTAGGGGGAAAGACAGATCGCTGCTAATGGAGGGATATACAAAATAAGTTGAACATCGGACCCAGGGCTAAATAATACAAAGAATGAAAATATATAGTGGGAGAACTGACTGTGAAGGCAATAACATGGCTATAAATAATGCATATACATTTGAGATAATAGCAATAATGATTATTATAATAATCCAGGGGCATATGAAAGCATAAAAAAATGACAAGGATGTGATAACATGCATAATGGTAAAACAAATACCGTAAATAGCGCATGCAACATAAACAAAAATGAGAAAAATATTTTTGTAAAAAAATATATTTGTAGAAGTGTATACCGTATTTTTCGCCCTATAGGACGCATCGGTATATAAGACACACCCAATTTTAAAGGCGCAAAATCTAGAAAAAAAAAATTCTGAACCCAACAGTTATCTTCAACCTGCGGACCTCCAGATGTTGCAAAACAACAACTCCCAGCATGCCCGGACAGCTGTTGGCTGTCCGGGCATGCTGGGAATTGTAGTTTTGCTACAACTGGAGGTCCGCAGGTTGAAGACCACTGGATAGGAGGTAATACTCACGTGTCCCTGCCGCTCCGGACCCGTCACCGCTGCCCTGGATGTCGCTCCTTCGCTGTCGCCGCGTCCCCGTGGTATCCCCGATGCTCCGGACGTCTTCTTCCCTGGGATCCACGCTCTCCGTCGCCGTCATCATCACGCGATCGGTGATGTCCTGTATTAGCCGCGGGTCCCGGCCGTTGATGGCCACCGGTACCGCCGCGATAGGTGTGTGTATTCGCCGTGTAAGACGCACCAACTTCCCCCCCCCCCCCCCCCCCCAGTTTTGCAGAATAAAAAGTGCGTCTTATACGGCGAAAAATACGGTAAATGAATCTTGATTAGTGTGCAGGAATGATGTATACTAAATCCAAATGGATAGGAGCAGTGCCTGAAGAGTGCAGGAATATATAGAGCATGCAATACAATACATACATATACAAAAGATATAAAAAGTGCAGAGATATAGTGCATATAGTACAATGCATATATATATATAGATAGATAGATAGATACATAGATATACACAAAACATGCATAATATAAAAGGATCCTGCATGTCAGAAGCCATATGCCCAGCAGAGGTGAGTGGATTAGGCATGTTAGGGTCTCATCCGACAAGAGGCCACCTCCGTGTGGTGGATGGGGACACGTTTTGATCAAAAAGTGCGCTAAGAGCCTCGAATTTTTTGATAAAGAGAGCTGCTGCTGCTGCAACCTTATTTTTTGTATACTTTATATACGGTACATACTACTGAAATTATATTGTTCAGAAAATGGTGTAAATCTTTTTTATTGAGTAACGAAAACTGAGATTGGAAACCTTTTCAAAAATGTCTTTTATTTCTTTCCTATTAAAAATTATATTAAACAAAAAAAAACCTCTACACAAAAAATGTATATAAACTATATACTCATTATCGACCGCCAGTTTATAGAATCATTGGGGGAGATTTCTCATTAGGGTCTGTTGTAGACACAGATCTGCCCCTTTACACAATTTACAAAAGTTGTGCACGTCGTTTGATAAATTTTGCGTAAATATATAACCCCTCCCCCCCTGGCTCTACAGTGCACGCCTTCTCTACCTCCACGGCACTGCTCACATAGCTAGAAGTGCTGGAGCAGCAGTGTGCGCCGAACAAAACTCTGCACAATAGTAAAATCATAAATATCTATAAAGTACACAGAGGGTAGATTCTCAAAGAATTTTGCGGCTCAAAAAAATCAATTTTGCGCCAAAATTTTGGCGCAAAAAGTATTGAACACATTTCAAAGAGCTTTGTGAAGCGGTTTACACCGTTCGCGTCAGTTTTGTAAAAGTGGGTGTGTCCACGTATATTTTCTGCTTATCATGATGGGCACTAGGTCTTCTCCAGGAAACTATAGACCGGTAAGTCTAACGTGCATTGTGGGTAAATTGTTTGAAGGATTTATACGGGATTACATACAGGAATACATAGGGGATAATTGTATTATAAGTGATAGCCAGCATGGGTTTCCTAAGGATAGAAGTTGTCAAACCAATCTAATTTGCTTTTATGAAGAGGTGAGTAGAAGCCTTGACAGAGGAATGGCTGTGGATATAGTGTTTCTGGATTTTGCTAAAGCGTTTGATACTGTCCCTCACAGACGTCTGACAGGTAAGTTAAGGTCTTTGGGTTTGGAAATTTTAGTTTGTAACTGGATTGAACACTGGCTCATGGATCGTACCCAGAGAGTGGTGGTCAATGATTCGTACTCTGATTGGTCCCCGGTTATTAGTGGTGTACCCCAAGGTTCTGTACTGGGACCGCTGTTGTTTAATTTATTTATCAATGATATAGAGGATGGTATTAACAGCTCTTTTTCTATCTTTGCAGATGACACAAAGCTTTGTAGCACGGTACAGTCTATAGAGGATGTGCATAAGTTACAAGATGACTTGGATAGACTAAGTGTCTGGGCCTCCACTTGGCAAATGAGGTTCAATGTGGATAAATGTAAAGTTATGCATCTGGGTACTAATAACCTGCATGCGTCGTATGTCTTAGGGGGGATTAAACTGTCAGAGTCACTGGTAGAGAAGGATCTGGGTGTACTTGTAGATCACAGACTACAGAATAGCATGCAATGTCAGGCTGCTGCTTCCAAAGCCAGCAGGATATTGTCATGTATCAAAAGAGGCATGGACTCAAGGGACAGGGACATAATACTCCCCCTTTATAAAGCATTGGTACGGCCTCACCTGGAATATGCTGTTCAGTTTTGGTCGCCTGTACATAAAAGGGACACTGTGGAGCTGGAAAGGGTGCAGAGACGCGCGACTAAACTAATATGGGGCATGGAACATCTTAGCTATGAGGAGCGATTAAAGGAGTTACAATTGTTTAGTCTTGAGAAGAGACGTTTAAGGGGGGATATGATAAACGTATATAAGTATATTAATGGCCCATACAAAAAATATGGAGAAAAACTGTTCCAGGTTAACCCCCCCCCCCCCAAAGGACGAGGGGGCACTCCCTCCGTCTGGAGAAGAAAAGGTTTAGTCTCAAGGGGCGACACGCCTTCTTTACCATAAGAACTGTGAACTTATGGAACAGTCTACCTCAGGAACTGGTCACAGCAGGAAAAATTAACAGCTTTAACCTCCCTGGCGGTATGATTCTGTCTGGAAATGTGTACCAAAAGCGGTACAATTTTTTTTAACTGAATTTCACATCTCCCTCCGCCCATTTCACATCTCCCCCGTCACATTCCCCTCTCCCTTGTCACATCCCCCGTCACATTCTCCCCCCTCCTTGTCACATTCTCCCCCCTCCTTGTCACATTCTTCCCCCCTTGTCACATTCCCCCCCTTGTCACATTCTCCCCCTTCATGTTACATTCCCCTCCCCCTGTCACATCCCCCCCTTGTCACATCCCCCCTTCATGTCACATCCCCCCTTGTCACATTCCCCCCCTTGCCACATTCCCCCCTTGCCACATTCCCCCCTTGTCACATTCCCCCCTTGTCACATTCCCCCCCTGTCACATTCCCCCCCTTGTCACATTCCCCCCTTGTCACATTCCCCCTTGTCACATTCCCCCCTTGTCACATTCCCCCCCTGTCACATTCCCCCCCTGTCACATTCCCCCCTTGTCACATTCACCCCTTGTCACATTCCCCCCTTGTCACATTCCCCCCTTGTCACATTCCCCCCTTGTCACATTCCCCCCTTGTCACATTCCCCCCTGTTACTTTCCCCCCTGTCACATTCCCCCCTTGTCACATTCCCCCCTTGTCACATTCCCCCCTTGTCACATTCCCCCCTTGTCACATTCCCCCCCTGTCACATTCCCCCCCTGTCACATTCCCCCCTGTCACACTCCCCCCTTGTCACATTCTCCCCCTTCATGTTACATTCCCCTCCCCCTGTCACATCCCCCCCTTGTCACATCCCCCCTTCATGTCACATCCCCCTTGTCACATTCCCCCTTCATGTCACATCCCCCTTGTCACATTCCCCCCTTGTCACATTCCCCCCCTGTCACATTCCCCCCGTCACATTCCCCCCTTGTCACATTCCCCCCTTGTCACATTCCTCCCCTTGTCACATTCCTCCCCTTGTCACATTCCCCCCTTGTCACATTCCCCCCTTGTCACATTCCCCCCCTGTCACATTCCCCCCTGTCACATTCCCCCCTTGTCACATTCCCCCCTTGTCACATTCCCCCCTTGTCACATTCCCCCCCTGTCACATTCCCCCCTTGTCACATTCCCCCCTTTGTCACATTCATCCCCTGTCACATTCCCCCCTTGTCACATTCCCCCCCTGTCACATTCCCCCCTTGTCACATTCCCCCCCTGTCACATTCCCCCTTTGTCACATTCATCCCCCCTTCTCACCTTGTCCTGCAGCAAATACTCTAGGTTTGCCGGCAGATTTCATACCTAGTGTATCTGCTGCAGAACAAGCCCTTTCCCCTTCAGCCAATCACAGGCTTTACACCACTGCGGCCTGTGATTGGCTGAAAAGTGAAAGGTCCTAGAAGATGAATAGTGAAGAGAGGACACCCCGGACCGCACGGAGGGGAACGACATCTGCAGGGACCGGGACTAGGTGAGCAAAAGGTTTTTTTATTTTACTACTTCTTCCTTTTACACTTAGCTCAGTGTTTTTCTACCAGGGGGCCTCCAGCTGTTGTGAAACTACTACTCCCAGCATGCCCGGACAGCCTTTGGCTGTTCGGGCATGCTGAGAGTTGTAGTTTTGCAACAGCTGGAGGCCCCCTGGTAGGGAAACACTGACTTTTAGTATTTTTCTTTACCTGCTCTGGCCGGCCCCCGCAACGGGAGCCGACCAGAGCAGATAATCGCATGTTTTCCCGGGGGGCCGCATCGCTATATCACATTGCTTTTGCGATATATCGTGCAGCCCGGCCGGGAACTCTGCAATTCTACCCCGAGCGTGACTCTGGGTTATCGATCCTGGCAGGGAAAATTAACCCCGAGTCACGCTCGGGAATACCGCTCAGGAGGTTAAAACAGGATTAGATACATTCCTGGAACAAAATAACATTAATGCTTATGAAGAAATATAAAATCCCATCCCTTCCCCAATATCGCGCCACACCCCTACCCTTCAATTCCCTGGTTGAACTTGATGGACATATGTCTTTTTTCGACCGTACTAACTATGTAACTATGATATTTTCAAAGGGGTGAGAGTCCAGTTTACATAAAAAATTTCATACCGGAAATCACAGAAATTGTGTTGCAGTTTTACTGTTTTGGGTTTTTTTTTTCTTTGTTTTTGTGGGAAAAGGTGTTATTTAGGTAATTATAAAAAAAAAAATTAAAAAAAAACTATTATTGAAAATGGCATTAAAAAAAAAAAAAATATATATATATATATAAATATATATATATATATATATATATATAGAATTTTATTTTATTTTTTATTGGTCACTGCACCTGCACTCACATTTAAGCTTAGAAATGTTTTATTTAACGCACATTGACAGGATTGTGGAGCCGGATGGTACCCAACACGTAGACACTGGCCCTATAGCAACGGCTTTCCGGGACTTCTACTATTCTCTTTATAACATACACCCAACTAACCCCACGCCATTGCCACGCACGCAGGCAATCCAAACTTTCTTGTACCGATTGAATTTACCTACCCTCACCACACTGGAAGGGGAAACATTGCTGGAGCCTTGCACTGCTGAGGAGGTTGAGGCAGTAATAAAGTCCTTCCCCATAGGGAAGAGCCCGGGACCAGATGGCCTGAGCTTACAATACTATAAAAAGTTGGGCACAGTCTTGCTGCCTCGGCTTACTCAGTGGTGCAACGCGTTACTTGGAGGCACCCATTTGCCGCCCCAATCCCTAGAGGCACACATCACTATTCTACCAAAAGAAGGTAAAGACCCTCTACTGTGCTCGAGTTATAGGCCCATTTCACTTTTGAATATGGACCTAAAGATCTGGGCTAAGCTGTTGTCCATGAGACTTCGCCCTCTCCTCCCTGGCCTCATTCATGTGGACCCGACTGGTTTTGTGAAGGGCAGGGAGGGGAAGCATAATGCATTACGAGTCATGCACGCTATTCACTATGCCACACAAAAAAAGATCCCTCTACTCCTTCTCGGCACAGATGCCGAGAAGGCGTTTGATAGGGTAGCGTGGGACTACATGAACAAGGTGTTAACCAAATATCGCATCCCTGATCGCTTCATCCGAGCTATCATGTCCCTATATAGTGAACCCAGCGCACGGGTTAGGGTCAATGGCACTCTTTCTGAACCTTTCCCCATATGTAATGGGACGCGACAAGGGTGCCCCCTATCACCGTCACTGTACGTCCTCGTGATGTAGACTCTTCTCCAGGCCTTGAGGCAGGATGGGGCGATTAGGGGATTGCAAATAGGGGATAGGCCTCATCTTACGGCAGCATTCGCTGACGATCTGCTCATAATGATCACTAATCCTACTGAAGCCCTGCCTCGTGTCCAATGCGTTATTGAAGAGTATGGAACCCTATCCAATTTCAAAGTAAATTATAGTAAGTCGGAGATACTGAACCTCACGATACCCCCTCGTATAGCCTCGAGTCTACAATCTTCCTCGTCTTATAGATGGCCATCTAAACACATCACATACCTGGGCATAGCCCTTCCCTCGTCGCTGAGCAACTTGTTTGACCTTAACTATGTACCCTTACTGACTAAAATGAAGAATAAAATTGACTCCTACAAGTTACCCTTCCTTTCATGGGTGGGGCGACTCAACCTCCTACAGACATACATTGTACCGTCCATACTCTACTTACAGCGCATGGTACCCATAGAACTACCTAAATGGTATCTCCTGCAATGGAAACGGCTCTTTGGGGCTTTCCTTTGGTCAGGGAAGCGCCCACGTTTAGCACATTCCCTTCTTACTAGATCTAAGAGGAGCGGTGGCATAGGTATGCCAGACATTTCTATGCTTTATACAGCTAACCATATTCATAGATGGGTTGAGATCACTACTAGAACTAGCCTACTGGGTAGCTCAGAACTTGAATGCTCACAAATGACTTCTCGAGGCTTTGGGGTGGACCGTCATGTCTGGCTGCCTACGCGCCGCTCCCTCTCGCATGTTAATAATCCCCTGTTGAAAGGTACACTCACTATCAAAAGAGCTTATGATAAAGGCACAACACAAGGAAACCACGGAAAAACACTGATTTCTCCATGCTTTCCAAGTTCTCTGATTCCATATGCAGTTCACCCTGACATGCAAGAGGCGGACGACTTGTGGTCCCATTTTCAACACGTCCCTGTCAAAACCCTATGTGCCCGAAATCAACCACCCACAGTTGAGACACTATCCACAATAGTCCCACACCTTAAAACTAACTTTCTACATCTTCATATGCTCAGGGAGATGTGTGTTGCATTTCTAAAGGTGTATGTCATTGGTGAAAACCCAACCTGGATAGATAAGTTGATGCAATTCTCACCGAACTGCAAGCCAAAATTTTCCACATTTAATGCCTGTTTGAGAGATGAGAGGCAAACTTCTGACCCGTTGTACTTGAGATCCTGGGAGGAGGAGTTGGGGCGCAAGTTCACGGACCAGGAGAGGAAATCCATTCTAACAGGCTCCCATGGCTTCTCTAGGTGCGTTAAGCTACAAGAAGGTCATTATAAACTAGTAGCCAGATGGTATAGGACGCCCGAGTTATTATATCAATGGGGTCTGAGTGCTTCCCCTGCATGCTGGAGATGCCATGGGGGCGTGGGCTCTTTGTCTCACATTTGGTGGTCATGCCCCAGGATAACGTCTTACTGGAGTGAAGTGAATCGCATCATAGATAAGGTGATGGGACGGCATGTCCCTCTCTCACCAGAGGTGGTTCTCTTGGGCTTATCGACTAGGGATTGCACCTTGTCGAAGAGGTCTCTGATTGCACACTTGCTAACTGCAGCCAAGGCATTAGTCCCACTACATTGGTTAGATGAAACACCTCCTACAGTTCAACAATGGATCTCTAAGGTCTCCCAGTTGTGTAGAATGGAGGAGCTCTCCAGTTGGAGTGATCGCTCACATGACAGATACTGGAGTATATGGGCTCCTTGGCTGGGCTTTCGTGATGCTGACACTGCTCTCCCTCTCTCGCATCAGACATAGCAACTGGGTTCCAGCAAATGACCCCATAGACAATTCCCCCACCCCTCTTCCCCAGCCCACCCTTCCCCCCCTCTCCACCTCCTCACCCACGACCAAAAACCTTATATCTATTCTTTATCCTCCACTCGTCTCTCTTTCTCCCTATTTTCTCTTTCTTCTGCCTCCCACCTTGGAGAATTCCTACGCCTTTTCATTTCTCCTCTTTCTTTCTTCTCCGTCAATGCTCTAACACATTGTGCTCGTGTTCATTGACCCTACTATGTTCAGTACCATACTCCTATTACAGTTCCACCTAATTAACTGGGCTCCTAGGTGACAACACCTCAGACTTATAGGATGCTTATAGGTATGACTGACCTGTTTTATGTATGTCTTAAGTAGATGTTGGCCAATACTTCTCTTGATAGATTTGTCTTATTGATTTTACAATGATACATCAACACAGGAGCCCAATGGTCCTTTTAAATGTTACCTGGGGCCTAGCCCACACGACCCCTTTATCTTGCTTTTCTCTCTTTTTCTTTCTTCTTGATTAGCATTATGTAATGTACTTCATATTACATTTGTATGTTCTGTTGTATTGCAATATTCGAAAATAAAGAATTGAAAAAAAAAAGAAATGTTTTATTTATACAGTTATCACTGGACACTAGTAACCATGGAATATTTTGTGAGATGTTTCCGCCAGAATTTTCTGTAATGTAAAATTTGGCGCCAAAAAAAAATCCAATGTGGCTGCAAAAAAAAAAAATTGGGGGTGCGAAAATGAATTTTCACATATTTTCAAAGCAGCACAAGAGATCTTTGAAAATGTATAAGCATGACCACGCACACACTCAACTTGGCTACATACACCTGATCACTCACTCAGCTCTGCTGCATTTACAAAATCACACACTCAGCTCTACTACATATACACAATCACACACTCGGCTCTGCTACATAGACACAATCACACACTCAGCTCTGCTGCATTTACACAATCACACACTCAGCTCTGCTACATACACCTGATCACACACTCAGTTCTGCTGCATATACACAATCACACACTCAGCTCCTGCTACATATACACACACACTCAGCTCTACTGCACATACACACACACACACTCAGCTCTACTGCATATACACACACTCACACTCAGCTCTACTGCATATACACACACACACTCAGCTCTGCTGCATATACACACACTCAGCTCTGCTGCATATATACACACTCAGCTCTACTGCATATACACACACTCAGCTCTACTGCATATACACACACTCACACTCAGCTCTACTGCACATACACACACACACACTCAGCTCCTGCTACATATACACACACTCACACTCAGCTCTACTGCATATACACACACACTCAGCTCTACTACATATACACAATCACACATATACATTGGGGGAAATTTATCATTGTTGTAGGTACATGTTTTTTGTAGATTGTTTTGGTTGGTCTAAATTTGGTGCAATTGCAAGGCACATGATACATTTTGTGCAAAGTTCTAAATCTCCACACAGAGTACACCTGAGCTGCACCTCACAGGAAAAGTGGACATAGGGATTTTGTTCTATTGCTTTGAGGCTTGGATTCCATTGAGGTTTTTTGTTCACCAGCAAAAACGCCAGAAGAACTGTCACAGCTTTTTCCTGCATTTTTTCAGTTTTTCTTGTGTTCTTTTTCTTGCGTTTTTGCTGGTGTGTGGTAACAATCATTTTTGGATCCTGTGGCAATTTTGTTTACTGCCTTCAGGTACCACTCCATGGGTCAGATGCAGAGGGCCCAGTCCAGAGTGTAAGGAGGTGAGGAGTGATATATAGCGTATACAGGGTGCAGAGCATCACTACTTACCTACGCCAGCTGTATAGCATACTGGGGTACATAGTGTACCCATCAGGGATGTGGAAATCCTATCGCCCGACGCCCGGGACAAGTAGTTTTGGGCGCCGGGCAGGTGAATTGTTCATAGATTTAGCCCTGTATCGGGCGAGCAGGGACAGACAGACTTCCCCCTTATTTTTCTTTAATATCGGTGTAAGGCGCAGGAGCCGATGGAAGTCTCACACCGGCACTCAGAGTGTATGGAGGGGGCGGTGGCCTCCAGCTGACATAGAGTCCACTTATCTCCCCTCCCGGAGGATGGACGGAGCTCAGAAGACACAGCAGGGTGAGAGAAAGGATGTAGACAGCTCCGTGCACAGCTCTATCCCTCCCCCTCCCCCTGATCTGTCTCCCCAGGACCTAATCCACCACGGGGAGGTTGCTAGTTTGCACGGGGAAAACACAGAGCAGGGGGGAGGGGGAGGACGGAAATCTCACCTCACACCGGCGGTGACTACAGCTCTGATGTCCACTCATGGCCGGATCAGGTGAGGAGGCCGAGAATGCAGGCGGCGGCAGGAAGGGTGGTTGTATATGTATGGTGTGAGTGTATGTGTGATGTGTGTATGTAATGTATGATGGGGGGGCAGCGGCAGGTGTATGTATGATGTGTGCATATGTATGGTGTATATCAGTGTTACCCAACCAGGGTTCCTCCAGCTGTTGCAAAACTACAACTCCCAGCATGCCCTGGGCATGCTGGGAGTTGTAGTTTTGCAACAGCTGGAGGGACCCTGGTTGGGAAACACTGGTGTATATGTATGGTGTGAGTGTATGTGTGATGTGTGTATGATGTCTGTCTGTGTGTAATGTGTATGTAATGTGTGATGTGTGTATGGTGTATATGTATGGTGTGAGTGTATGTGTGATGTGTGTATGATGTCTGTCTGTGTGTGATGTGTATCTAATGTATAATGTGTGTATGATGTCTGTCTGTGTGATGTGTATGTAATGTAATGTATGATATGTGGGGGGGCAGCAGCAGCAGGCCTATGTATGATGTGTGCATATGTATGGTGTATATGTATGGTGTGAGTGTATATGTGTATGATGTCTATGTGTGATGTGTGTATGATGTCTGTCTGTGTGATGTGTATGTAATGTAATGTATGATATGTGGGGGGGCAGCAGCAGCAGGCCTATGTATGATGTGTGCATATGTATGGTGTATATGTATGGTGTGAGTGTATGTGTGTATGTAATGTATGATGTGGGGGGGGGGCAGTGGCGGGGGTTGTGTATGGGGATATGGGGGCAGTGGCTGGTGTATGTATGATATGTGTATGCATGAATGTTTTGTATAGGAGCGGACTGTCACGTCGGGCATTAGGGCAGTTGTGCCATATAATTTTATTTATTTTCAGTGGCACCCGCACTATATTGCACCCCCAGAATCCCGCCCCCTTCATACTCACCCGTCAACCAAGAGCCCCACGGATGCACACAAACACGCCCGAACCAAAACTACAACTCCCAGCATGTTACACCATAACCTAAACTGTAGAACTATAAAGTGTAACATGCTGGGAGTTGTAGTTTTGGTTCGGGTCAGCTGCAGAGCCATAGGCTGCATCAGGGCATGCTGGGTGTTGTAGTTACTAACTGCAATTCCCATTATTCCTTGACACAGCCTATGGCTCTGCAGCTGACACAAACCAAAACTACAACTCCCAGCATGTCCTACAATAACCTTAACTGTCCTACTATACAGTGGAACATGCTGCAACACCCACACAACCATAGGCTGTATCAGGGCATGCTGGGAGTTGTAGTTATCTAGTAATTAAATGCAACTTCCAGCATTTTCTGACACAAAATGCACCACATAAACTGGAGAAGCAGAACACCCCCCCCCCCCAGTAACACATAAGTCCCTATTGAGACTGAAAAATAGTGATTAAAATATTTTAAAAAGTGCGTATATATGTGAATAAGCCCCTTTCCTAATAAGTTTCCAATTTTCTTTAAATAAAAATAATGTAGAAAAATAAACATAAGTGATATCGCTGCATGTGGAAATGTCCAGACTATTAAAATATAATGTTAATTAAACCGTATGGTGAACGGTGTAAATGTAAAGAATAGTCCAGAATTGCTCATTTTTGGTCACTTCATGTGAGAAATATTTTATAAGGTGATCAAAAAGTTACATCTAGACTTATCTGGTCTTGTCTCGGGTGTAAGAGGAGCTACAGCTCTCCCGCCACTAATAGTCTGACATACTGCGATCACCTATTAACCCATTAGATCACCGCTGTCAGCAGTGTCTAAAGGATCTTATATCCATCCCTGGTGGTCTAGTGGGGGAGATCAGACTATTTTGGTTGAAATTATTTCATCAATCGGGACAAGTGGATTTTCTTGAGGGACAAGTAGATTGTGTTCCGCTTTAGTCCCTTGGACAAGTAGTTTTTTTTTTTATTTCCACACCCCTGACCCATGCAGTGGCGGATCCAGGGGGGGGGGGGGGGGTACAACGGGGCAATTATCCCCCCCCCCCCGAGATTGCTGCCCCCTAGAATGGTGGGGTGGTGGGGTGACACCCTGTCCCAGCGCTCATCCCTGTCACAAGCTATATTTGTATACTCAGTCTGCAGTGCAGAGGGAGCGTGCACACAGCGTGTCTGTGGAGTTATCGGCACTTACTCGGCTTCTCTTCCCCCTGATTGGCAGCTTTCTACTGCTCTGCTTGGGTCATGTGACACCAAAACATCACATGACCCCAGCAAGCAGGAAGTGTCTGGAGGATACAGGAGCCCAGCAGTGTTCTAAGGCAGGTAAGATAAACTACCCCCCACCATCCATGCCCACCCTTTTCCAGCATCATCCCTCCCCCTTCCCAGCACAATCCCTGCTCACCCCCCCCCCCCTTTCTCACCAGGGGTGCCCCCAGCTGTTGCAATACTACAACTCCTAGCATGCTGGGAGTTGTAGTTTTGCAACAGCTGGAGGGTTGGGAAACACTGACATAAATAAGTGTTTCCCAACCAAGGTGTCTCCAAAGCAAAGCTACAATGCTGTCCAGGCATGCTGGGAGTTGTAGTTTTGTAACAGCTGGAGTCCCCCTGGTTGGGAAACATTGATCTATGTCCTATATCAGGGGTACTGAACTGGCAGACCACGGTCCAGATCCGGACTGCGTCCCCCAGTCATTCGGACCATCCGCTGGATCTCCCCTTATTCATTTGTAGCTGTGTCTTTAAGACGCCAATACAAATGAATAGCCGCGGCCCGGAGCGAGGGAGCGATGTGTCCCTGCCCTGCGCTTCTCCTATGATGCAGGTAGCACCATTAGCTGCCTGCATCATCTGCTCTGGCCAGGCCTGACTAGAAGAGGCCAGAGCAGCGGAGCAGTGCGGGACCTGGGACGGCGATTCTAAGCTCTCAGGTAAAAATTTGTGTTCCCCCATCTGTGACTCTCCAGTTATTGTAGAACTACAGCTACCATGATGACCTTTTGTCTGTGCATGATGGGAGTTGTAGTTTTACAACAGATGGAGAGTTACAGTGGCAAAGTTCATATGGGGTCACAGTGGCATTAATTCTGGGGCACAGTGGCATCATTAATTCTGTGGGTACAGTGGCATCATTAATTCTGTGGGTACAGTGGCATCATTAATTCTGTGGTTACAGTGGCATCATTAATTCTGTGGGTACAGTGGCATCATTAATTCTGTGGTTACAGTGGCATCATTAATTCTGTGGGTACAGTGGCATCATTAATTATATGGGTACAGTGGCATCACTTATTTGGTGGTCACAGTGGAATCCTTAATTCTGTGGTCACAGTGGCATCATTAATTCTGTGGGGCACAGTGGCATAATTAATTCTGTGGGTACAGTGGCATCATTAATTCTATGGGTACTGCGGCATCATTAATTCTGTGGGTACTGGGGCATCATTAATTCTGTGGGTACAGTGGCATCATTAATTCTGTGGGTACAGTGGCATCATTAATTCTGTGACCACAGAATTAATGATGCCACTGTACCCACAGAATTAATGATGCCACTGTACCCACAGAATTAATGATGTCACTGTGCCTACAGAATTAATGATGCCTCTGTGCCTCCAAAAGTAATGATGCCACTGTGCCCCACAGAATTAATGATGCCACTGTGCCCCACAGAATTAATGATGCCACTGTGCCCCACAGAATTAATGATGCCACTGTGCCCCACAGAATTAATGATGCCACAGTACCCACAGAATTAATGATGCCACTGTACCCACAGAATTAATGATGCCACTGTACCCACAGAATTAATGATGCCACTGTGACCACAGAATTAATGATGCCACTGTGACC
The DNA here is from genome assembly GCF_029499605.1 of Hyla sarda. NCBI lineage: Eukaryota > Metazoa > Chordata > Amphibia > Anura > Hylidae > Hyla > Hyla sarda. The sequence goes on from NW_026607832.1 coordinate 39,032, forward strand.
ACAGAATTAATGATGCCACTGTGACCACAGAATTAATGATGCCACTGTGACCACAGAATTAATGATGCCACTGTACCCACAGAATTAATCATGCCACTGTGACCACAGAATTAATGATGCCACTGTACCCACAGTGACATCATTAATTCTGTGGGTACTGTGGCATGATTAATTCTGTGGGTACAGTGGCATTATTAATTCTGTGGGTACAGTGGCATCATTAATTCTGTGGTCACAGTGGCATCATTAATTCTGTGGTCACAGTGGCATCGTCAATTCTGTGGTCACAGTGGCATCATCAATTCTGTGGGTACAGTGGCATCATCAATTCTGTGGTCACAGTGGCATGATTAATTCTGTGGGTACAGTGGCATCATTAATTCTGTGGGTACTGTGGCATCATTAATTCTGTGGGTACTGTGGCATCATTAATTCTGTGGGTACAGTGGCATGATTAATTCTGTGGTCACAGTGGCATGATTAATTCTGTGGGTACAGTGGCATGATTAATTCTGTGGGTACAGTGGCATGATTAAATCTGGGGTCACAGTGGCATGATTAATTCTGGGGTCACAGTGGCATCATTCATTCTATGGGCACAGTGGCATCATTAATTCTGTGGGCACAGTGGCATCATTAATTCTGGGGTCACAGTGGCGTCATTCATTCTATAGGCACAGTGGCATCATTCATTCTGTGGGCACAGTGGCATCATTCATTCTGGGGTCACAGTGGCGTCATTCATTCTATAGGCACAGTGGCATCATTTTATTGTTTTAAGAGACACAGAGGTGCAATTAGTCAGCGTTAGAGCATAGCATCTGCAAGTAATGTTGCAGGGGAATAGTGTGTGGCAGTAATATAACAGGGGCCCAGTGTGTGGCAGAATTATTTTCAGGGGTACAGTGAATGGCAGTATTTTAAGGGGCACAGTGGGTAGCAGTAATATACCAGGGACACAGTGGGTGGCAGGTTTATATTCAGGGCAAAGTATGTGGTAGTATTATATTCAGGGATACAGTGTGTGGCAGTAGTATATTCAGGGGTACAGTGTGTGGCAGTATTATATTCGGGGGTACAGTGTGTGGCAGTATTATATTCAGGGGCCCTGTGTGTGGCAGTATTATATTCAGGGGCCCAGTGTGTGGCAGTATTATATTCAGGGGGTACAGTGTGTGGTAGTATTATATTCAGGGGAACAGTGTGTGGCAGTATTATATTCAGTGGGTACAGTGTGTGTGGCAGTATTATATCCAGTGGTTACAGTGTGCAGCAGTATTCAGGTTATACATCCTCCACACTTCAGTTGTTAGTTTGCTATTGCCTTCATGGCGCTGAGGCCGCTAGGTGTGCACCAAGCATTAGCATACAGCTTGGACCTTTACCGGATGGCAGACCTGGCTAAGCGGACCCTCACTAAAAATAGGTGAGAACCCCTGGTCTATATATATTCCCTATCTATCTATGTCAGTGTTTCCCAACCAGGGTGCCTCCAGCTGTTGCAAAACTACAACTCCCAGCATGCTGGGGTGACACCATTTTCTACCGCAACGGGTGACACCAACCCTAGCAACGCCACTGGCTGTGAGTACACAGCGTGTGAGCTGCGGGGTCGCGATCCACTGCAGGCCGGCGTGATGACTTCACATCATCGCGCCGGCGCCCGGAAATCCCGTCCCCGCGGCCGGCATACAGTAAGTACTAAGAGTATGCTCAGGGCCCAGGGGATTCGGGGGACAGAATATGTGCCAGGAGGATGGGGATTTAAAAACTTAGGGGAATTTTTAATGTGAGGGGCTGCAAGGCAAAGCACTGGGGGCACTATATGTGAAGAGCACATGACAGGGGGCCCTCTGTGCTGTGCCCCTCACATATAATGCCCCTTGTGCTGTGCCCACACATATAAATTATATGTGTGGGGGGCACAGCACAGGGGGTATTATATGTGAGGGGCACAGCACAGGGGGCATTATATGTATGGGGCACAGCACAGGGGGCATTATATGATATAATTCCCCCTGTGCTGTGCCCCACACATATAATGCCCCCTGTGCTGTGCCCCACACATATAATGCCCCCATCATGCGCCCCTCATATATAATGCCCCATCATGCGCCCCTCATATATAATGCCCCCATCCTGTGCCCCTCATATATAATGCGCCATCATGCGCCCCTCACATATAATGCCCCCTGTTCTGTGCCCCTCACATATAATGCTCCTGTCATGTGCCCCAAACATATAATGCCCCCTGTGCTGTGCCCCTCACATATAATGCCCCCTGAGGGGACAGGACATGGGGGCATTATATGTGAGGGGTGCATGATGGGGGCATTATATGTGAGGGGCAAAGAACGGGGGCATTATATGTGAGGGGCAGAGAACGGGGGCATTATATGTGAAGGGCACAGCATGGGGCATTATATGTGAGGGGTGCATGATGGGGGCATTATATGTGAGGGGTGCATGATGGGGGCATTATATGTGAGGGGTGCATGATGGGGGCATTATATATGAGGGGCACATGATCGGGGCATTATATGTGAGGGGCAAAGAACGGGGGCATTATTTGTGAGGGGCACAGCACGGGGGCATTATATGTGAGGGGCACAGCAAAGGGGACATTATATGTGAGGGGCACAGCAAAGGGGACATTATATGTGAGGGGCACAGCACGGGGGGCATTATATGTGAGGGGCATATGATGGGGGCATTATATGTGAGGGACGCATGATGGGGGCATTATATGTGAGGGGCAAAGAACGGGGGAATTATATGTGAAGGGCACAGCACAGGGGGCATTATATGTTAGGGGCACAGGGCATTACTATGTGGGGGGAACGGGACGGGTCATAATTATTATATGAAGAGGCACAAGATGGGGCATTATTACTATATGTGAAGGCACAGAGTGTTCTGCATTTCAGAAGTATAGTGTATATTATGAGGAATTTCTGGGGTGTTACATTTTTTTATGGGCAACAATACATTTGGGTATTTTATTCAGAGGGAGCACTGCACAGCAAGTTATATTCAGAGAGTGCAGTGTGTGGTAGTATTATATTCAGAGAGTGCAGTGTGGGGTAGTATTATATTCAGAGAGTGCAGTGTGTGGTAGTATTATATTCAGAGAGTGCACTGCACAGCAAGTTATATTCAGAGAGTGCAGTGTGTGGTAGTATTATATTCAGAGAGTGCAGTGTGGGGTAGTATTATATTCAGAGAGTGCAGTGTGTGGTAGTATTATATTCAGAGAGTGCAGTGTGGGGTAGTATTATATTCAGAGAGTGCAGTGTGTGGTAGTATTATATTCAGAGAGTGCACTGCACAGCAAGTTATATTCAGAGAGTGCAGTGTGTGGTAGTATTATATTCAGAGAGTGCAGTGTGGGGTAGTATTATATTCAGAGAGTGCAGTGTGGGGTAGTATTATATTCAGAGAGTGCAGTGTGGGGTAGTATTATATTCAGAGAGTGCAGTGTGTGGTAGTATTATATTCAGAGAGTGCACTGCACAGCAAGTTATATTCAGAGAGTGCAGTGTGTGGTAGTATTATATTCAGAGAGTGCAGTGTGGGGTAGTATTATATTCAGAGAGTGCAGTGTGTGGTAGTATTATATTCAGAGAGTGCAGTGTGGGGTAGTATTATATTCAGAGAGTGCAGTGTGTGGTAGTATTATATTCAGAGGGTGCACTGCACAGCAAGTTATATTCAGAGAGTGCAGTGTGTGGTAGTATTATATTCAGAGGGTACAGTGTGTGGTAGTATTATATTCAGAGAGTGCAGTGTGTGGTAGTATTATATTCAGAGAGTGCAGTGTGTGGTAGTATTATATTCAGAGAGTGCAGTGTGTGGTAGTATTATATTCAGAGAGTGCAGTGTGTGGTAGTATTATATTCAGAGAGTGCAGTGTGTGGTAGTATTATATTTAGAGGGTGCAGTGTATGATAGTATTATATTCAGAGGGTACGGTGTGTGGCGGTATTATATTCAGAGGGTACAGTGTGTTGTATATTCAGGGGGTACAGTGTGTCAGAATTATATTCAGAGGGTGTGTGCCAGTATTATATTCGAAGAATACAGTGTCTGGCAGGTTTATAATAATTATTGTTTTCATATAGAGGATCAGAATCATAGTGAGGAGACGTCTGGGCGTCTGCAGAGAGAAGATTTAGCTGGAACAAGTCCCGTGGTAAGTACATCTGAATTAGATAAGGAAAGACTATAGAGAAGACGTCACCTGTAGTCACTCATATCATTCTGTATCCTCCTCACTATGTCCTATCAGAGCTGGAGTCACTGCAGTTATGATGGGTGAAACAACAACTCCCAGCATCCCCTCACAACTGCTTAGGTCATACTGGGAGCTGTAGTTTTAAATGGTAAAAACCTCTTTAGCACTTTCCCATTCTGTGGCAATTGGTATATTTGATTATTATTCTGACATGTGAACATGGCCTAAGAGTCTTAAAGAAGGTTAGGACTGTATGATACATTTAATAATATTGTAAGTTCCGTAAGCAACACCTTGTTTTCTGTCCGCCAACACAAAATACTCTAATAGTGCCCCTCCCGAGACTCGACTCTGGATCCGCCCCTGGACCCATGTATACCATTCAGGAGCCAAGCAAGGAAAGAGTTAACTCACGCTGCTGCTGAGCAGCAGAACTACGGTTCTAGGTCAGGAAACCGGAGAAATGAATGGAAAAAGAGTTCCTCTCAATGACGGCGCTGGTCCAGGATTGAATGAAATTGTTTTATTATATACAGTGCAACGCGTTTCGATCCCGAACAGGGATCTTCATCAGGCATAGTGTACATACTGGAAAATACTTGCTTTTATAAGACAACAATTGAAGAAAAAAAAAAAAGGGGGGGGGGGGGGGGGGCGATGACAACTTCCGGAGAGCCGTAGAAGCTGTGTGCAAAAAACATACACATTAATAAAACTAAAATAGCATAAAACAATTGAATAAATAAGTAAAATAATTGTAATGAAAGGCCTGATATATTGTCTAAATAAAAACCAATATAATACATTTATTTAATTAACCCCTTAAGGACGCAGGACGTACTCAAACGACCCCTTTTCCGAGTCCTTAAGGACTCAGGACGTTTGAGTACGTCCTGTCATATCCCGGCCCCCCGCCGCTAGCCGGAGGGGTGCCGGAGCCGGATGCCTGCTGAAATCGTTCAGCAGGCATCCCGGCATATCGCCTAGGGGGGTCATGATGACCCCCCATGTCGGCGATCGCAGCGCATCGCTCGCCAATTCAGACGAGCGATGCGCTGCGATTCCGTTCCCTGCCGCTCGCCGGGTGGGGATCGGAGCCGGATGTCTGCTGATTTCTATCAGCAGACATCCCGGCAGTGTGCCGGAGGAGGTCCGGAGGACCTCCTATACCGGCGATCGCTGCAGGACGCCGGTAACTACTAACCGGCGTTCTGCAGCGGTTCCAGGTCATCAGGGTCACGTGTGACCCTGTGACCTGGATATAGATGGTGACTGGTGGTGTAGTATACACCACCAATCACCATCCATGCTGTACTGGGGGCTGGCATTGTGGCCACCCCCCTCAGTACAGCTGTGATTGGGTGGCCAAAGTGGCCATACCAATCACAATGTAATGGGAGGGGATCTGGTGGGCTAGGAGCATGTTGCTCCGTTCTGCCCGCCATTTCAGAGAGATCTGGTGTGCAGGACGGAGCCCCGTGCTGCCCACCATCCCCTCAGTAAAAAAAAAGTGCCCCTTGCCCCCTTTCTGTGGCCCCTTGGCACAGAAATCCCCAGGGATAGCTTTAGATTAGGTAGGGACAGGTTAGGGTTAAAAAAAAAAGTCTTTTTTATTTTTTTATTTTTTCCAGCGTACCTCAGTGGGTGTCCGTGGGTTCGTAGCACCTTTAGCTGCGTGACCCCGGCCCTGCTGGGTCGCTGCGGTCTACCGCCAGCGTTTTTTTTGGGCGCAGATCTTTTTTTCTTTTTATTTTTTCCTAAGCGTGTGTGCGGACCCTCTTAGTTATAAAAGAGCGGTCCGCCACCGTTTGTTAAAGCCCACCTGCCGCTGATCAGTCCCGTAGTACTGATCAGCGTTTTTTTTTGTGGTGCCGGCGCTTTTTTTCGGGTTTTCTAGCGTCTTTTTGCACCCATAGGCGGTCCGTGCCCCCAGTAGCAGGCGTGTACTGTGTGGCCGGACCTTACCTGTGTGTGCGGCGTGCCTTATCGCTGTCAGTGATTTATCACTGATCAGCGTTTTTTTTGGTGGTAAAGGCACTTTTTTCGGTTACCGCTTTCTTTTTTTGCACCCATAGGTGTTCCGTGCCACCAGTAGCAGGCGTGTACTGTGTACCGGACCGTACCTGTGTGTGCAGCCTGTCCCACCGCTGTCGTGGATTTATCACTGATCAGCGTTTTTTTTTGGGTTCAGGCGGGTGCATTTTTTCGAGATTAAGCGTTTTTTTTATTTTATTTTTCGGTTTTTTTGTGTGGGGGTCTGTGTACAAGCCACCAGCCACTGTTCTGGGCTGAGTGGCCGGACCCCCCACTGACTTCTGCGCCCCCTGCCGCCACAAGCGCTAATCAGTGCGCACACCATTGATTAGATAAACGCTTTTTTTGGGCGCAGGTCTTTTTTTTGCGTTAGAAGTCCCCTTTCTAAAAAAAAATAAAAAAAATAAAAGTCCCCTTTTCTATATTTTTTTTCTTTCTGTTAGGGCGGGTTAGTTTAGTTTAGTTAGGTTAGGCTAGGGAGGGTTAGGGAGGTAATATCGCACCACACCACACGCAGCACATACACCAATAAAGTTTTTCCACACACACACACACACACACACACACACACACCCCCCCCCCCCCCCCCCCGTATCCACATTAGAGTAGGGAAATGGCCCGCAGAGTGTTCTCGGCGGAGGAGGCATATGACCTAATTGCCTCCGACACCGAGAGCGGCTCAGAGGATGATGAAGACCCCACCTTCCTTATTTCATCGTCCTCCTCATCATCTAGTTCAGATGATGAGCCACCAAGGCGGCGGAGACGCCGCCGTGCGGTGCCGCAAACCTCCTCTGCCCTTGACCCTGTGCCCCATGCTAGTATGAGTCCCCCTGGCGCTCATACTAGTGAAGCCCCCCTGCCAAGGTCACTGGTACCTCGTACCGGAGAACTTGACTGGGCTGAGGCAGCGGACCACGAGCCCGTGATTCCTGAGTTTGTTGGCGACTCAGGAATCAAAATTAACATTGTCTGGTTCACTGAAAAGGACTTTTTCGGTCATTTTTTCAGTGACGACTTTGTTAATTTGTTGGTTACACAGACGAATCTGTATGCCCAACAGTTCGTCGCCGCTAACCCGGGCTCATTTTTAGCTAGACCCGGCGGCTGGACTCCAGTCGATGCAGCCGAAATGAGGACCTTTTGGGGCCTCGCGCTGCATATGGATATAGTTAAAAAACCCTGTGTCAGGCAATATTGGAGTGGGGACGTCCTTTACCAGACACCCCTCTACAGTATGGCCATGACACGTCCCCGGTTCGAGGCCATTCGGAGATGTTTGCATTATGCTGATAATGCGGCATGTCCCCCCCGAACTGATCCTGCGTATGACCGCCTGTATAAAATCAGGCCGGTCATCAATCACTTCGGGGCCAGATTTTGGGAGGCCTATGTCCCGGGGCGGGAGGTCTCTATTGATGAGTCGCTCATCAGCTTCAAAGGGAAAATCAGCTTCCGGCAATACATCCCAACCAAGCAAGCGCGGTATGGCGTGAAGATGTATAAACTTTGCGAGAGTACCTCCGGGTACACTTGCAAGTTTATAGTGTATGAGGGACGAGATTCCCGTTTTGAACCCCCAGAATGTCCCCCCACTCTGGGTGTTAGCGGGAAAATCGTTTGGGGCCTTTTGCACCCATTGCTAGATAAAGGTTACCACCTTTATGTGGATAACTTTTATACTAGTATCCCTCTCTTCACATCCCTCGCCGCCAGATCCACGGTCGCTTGTGGGACAGTCCGTAAGAATCAAAGAGGCCTTCCGCCCCATCCCCTACATGCTCCTATCCCCCGGGGTGAGTCCCGTGCCTTTTCCCATGAGAACCTGTTGTTGGTCCGGTATAAGGACAACCTTATGCTCACCACAATTCATGGGAATGGCAGCACCCCTGTCCCTGTGCGAGGTACCGCGGGACCGGTCCTCAAGCCTGATTGTATTCTGGACTACAATCATTATATGGGGGGAGTTGATCTTTCTGATCAAGTCCTCAAGCCATATAATGCCATGCGGTAACACGTGTATGGTATAAAAAAGGTTGCGGTCTACATGGTACAGGTTGCCATGTACAACTCTTTTATACTGTACCAGAACGCTGGCAACACAGGGACATACCTGGAGTTCCAAGAGGTAGTTCTAAAGGCCCTCATCTTTGGTGACCGCCAAGGAGTGGGTCAGAGCACCTCTGGAACTTTAGGTCCCCGGATCGTCCCGGGCCAACACTTTCCTGGTGTGATCCCCAACACTAGAAGGTCGGGACGAACCCAGAAGAAATGCAGAGTGTGTTACAGGAAGGGGAGACGGAGGGACACCACCATTCAGTGTGACACTTGCCCAGATAATCCGGGCCTCTGCATAGACTGCTTCAGGGAGTATCACACTTCCATGGAGTACTAAATTTTCCATCCTTTGCCCTAATTTTCATTTCCCAGAATTCGGCTCCAATGTACCAGTCCAGGGTACATTGACTTCCAAATTTTATACCAAAATACCCTATCCCCCCCGCCCAAAAAAAAAAAAAAACTTTTTCCCAATACTCCAATATTTTTTTTTTCTTCCCCCTAAAAATTGGGTCATGGGTCACAGAGTCAACAGCATTGGAGGTTTGCAGTTGCCTCAAATGCGCAACGCTCTCTCTCTCCACCTGAGCGGGTTGCGCATTTGAGGTAACAGAATAGGGACGGCCCCACACATCCCCTTCCCAGAATGATGATTCAGAGTATAGGGTTTGGGGCGGGCATCATTTTTACTTTTGGCTGTACTCTGGGTCATCATTCTGGGAAAATAATTGGCATATCAGTACTAAAATTGCTATTTTCTTCCCCCCATAGTACACTTTATCCATTCCTGGAAAATAAATGAAGGGAACACCCGTCTGTTCCAAATCTCCACTTCACCCTATACATCTTCCCTAGGGGGGTGTACTGTTAATAGTATTCTCACATGTGGGTGTTCCTTTCTTGTATTTTCCTCTGAATGTATGTAACTGTTAGGTCCGTAACAAACATCTGCCTCAAATGCGAAGAGTTCTTGCTGAGCTCTGTCGTATTTCCAGGCGACAATTCGGAGTCACATGTTAGTTGTTCCCAGAAAGATGAAGCAGAGTATAGGTTGAAAATTGCAATTTTCAAAAGCTACCCTTCATCCATTCCTGGAAAATAAATTTAGGAAACACCTGTGCATTAAAAATGTCCTCTTTACCCCTATACCCATTCCTCAGGGTGGGTACTTTCTGAAATGGTGTCACATTTGGGTGTTTCATTTTTGTATTTTCCTCGGAATGTATGTAACCGTCAGCTACTGATATGCCATAGGTCACAAATACAAAGTGACCTCTATGACTTCTGAGCCTTGTTGTGCGCCCGTCCAGCACGTTACCCCATATGTGGATGTATTTTCATAGTCAGGGGAAAAAGCCCTCCAAAATTTGTAACCCAATTCCTCATATTACCCCATGTGAAAATGTTAAAAATTGGGTAACCCCAGCATTTATTTGCTTCCACAAAGCCAAATGTGACTACTCCTCTTCTGAGACCTGTAGTGCGCCAGCAGAGCACTTTTCACCCCCATATGGGGTGTTTTCTGAATCAGGAGAAATTGGGCTTCAAATTTTGGGGGGTATTTTCTGCTTTAACCCTTTGTAAAAATGAAAACATTTGGGGAAACCAAGCATTTTAGGTAAACATTTTTTTTTTTTTTACATATGCAAAAGTCGTGAAACCCCTGTGGGGTATTAAGGTTCACTTTACCCCTTGTTACATTCCCCAAGGGGTCTAGTTTCCAAAATGGTATGCCATGTGTTTTTTTTTTTGCTGTCCTGGCACCATAGGGGCTTCCTAAATGCGGCATGCCGCCAGAGCAAAATTTGCTTCCAAAAAGCCAAATGTGACTACTCCTCTTCTGAGACCTGTAGTGCGCCAGCAGAGCACTTTTCACCCCCATATGGGGTGTTTTCTGAATCGGGAGAAATTGGGCTTCAAATTTTGGGGGGTATTTTCGGCTTTAACCCTTTGTAAAAATGGGAAATTTTGGGGAAACATAGCATTTTAGGTAAAAATTATTATTTTTTTTTTTACATATGCAAAAGTCGTGAAACCCTTGTGGGGTATTAAGGTTCACTTTACCCCTTGTTACATTCCCCAAGGGGTCTAGTTTCCAAAATGGTATGCCATGTGGTGTTTTTTTTTTTTGCTGTCCTGGAACCGTAGGGGCTTCCAAATGCAGCATGCCTCCAGAGCAAAATTTGCTTCCAATAAGCCAAATGTGACTACTTCCCTTCTGAGACCTGTAGTGCGCCAGCAGAGCACTTTTCACCCCCATATGGGGTATTTTCTGAATTGGGATAAATTGGGCTTCAAATTTTGGGGGGTATTTTGTGCTTTCACCCTTTGTAAAAATGTAAAAATTTTTTTTTTTACATTTGCAAAAGTCATGAAACACCTGTGGGGTATTAAGGCTCACTTAATTCCTTTTTACATTCCTCAAGGGGTCTAGTTTCCAAAATGGTATGCCATGTGTTTTTTTTTTTTGCTGTTTTGACACCCTAGGGGCTTCCTAAAGGTGACATGCCCCCCAAAAACCATTTCAGAAAAATGTTCTCTCCAAAATCCCCTTGTCGCTCCTTCCCTTCTGAGCCCTCTACTGCGCCCGCCGAACACTTTACATAGACATATGAGGTATGTGCTTACTCGAGAAAAATTGGGCTACAAATACAAGTAAAAATTTTCTCCTTTTACAACATGCAAAAATTCTAAAATTGGGTCTACAAGAACATGCGAGTGTAAAAAATGAAGATTTTGAATTTTCTCCTTCACTTTGCTGCTATTCCTGTGAAACACCTAAAGGGTTAAAACACTGACTGAATGTCATTTTGAATACTTTGGGGGGTGCAGTTTTTATAATGGGGTCATTTGTGGGGTATTTCTAATATGAAGACCCTTCAAAACCTCTTCAAATCTGAACTGGTCCCTGAAAAATATCGAGTTTGAAAATTTTGTGAAAAATTTGAAAATTGCTGCTGAACTTTGAAGCCCTCTGGTGTCTTCCAAAAGTAAAAATTCATAAATTTTATGATGTCAATATAAAGTAGACATATTGTATATGTGAATCAAATTTTTTTTTATTTTGAATATCCATTTTCCTTACAAGCAGAGAGCTTCAAATTAGAAAAATGCAAAATTTTCAATTTTTTCATCAAATTTGGGGATTTTTCACCAAGAAAGGATGCAAGTTACCATAAAATTTTACCACTAAGTTAAAGTAGAATATGTCACAAAAAAACAATCTCGGAATCAGAATGATAAGTAAAAGCATTCCAGAGTTATTAATGTTTAAAGTGAGAGTGGTCAGAATTGCAAAAAACGGCTGAGTCCTTAAGGTGAAAAAGGGCTCAGTCCTTAAGGGGTTAAATAAAAAATTGCTGAGTGCTATGATGAAAATCCACCAGTAGATGGCAGTGTGTAACAGCCGAAGTAGAGACATTTACCATGTTTATGTACATTATCAGGCTAGTACAGGGGAGAGCGAGCGGGGATATAACGATCGCTGCTAACGGCTTTAGAACAAGCGCATATCCCGGGATGTACTCAGGAAATAAGGTAAGGAAAATAGGTAAACTGTCAGTTGAAAGAGTTAAATGGCTGCGAGTGGCATTAAATGAAGCATATAAGTATGAATATATCTGGATTAGTTGAAAGTGTATTTATTGTGTTTGTTTCCAAGGAATGAATGGGATAATTTTACAGTATCACTTCTGAGAGTTCATTAAGTCCATCCGGAACTAAAGTACCCATTCGATATATCCAATACATTTCTTTTCTTTTCTACTGTTCAAAACGATTTGAGATATGTGTTGGAATTGCCTCTATGGGTGTGATGGTTATAGGATGCTGTACATCAGGATGAGATTGTGCGCAATGCCTGGAGACTCCATGTAATAAAAATGTATTACGGATATTATAACGATGTTTATTTAATCGATTATGGAGGGGCTGTGTGGTGCGTCCTACATATTGTAGCGAACAGATACATTGTATAACATACATAACATGGTCTGATTGGCATGTTAATCTAGTTTTAATGTTAAATGTATCTCCCGTTTTTTTAGAGGTCAGGAAACCGCATACGGGTCAAAAATGAGCCGACCGGAGTCAGCGTTTGACTCCGGTCGGCTCATTAAAGTAAATGGAGTTCAGTGCTGGTCCGGCTGGGATACGGGAGAGCCCGGTTTGCCCCTCCCCCAGCCGTATCTGGCACTCGTAATGTAAAAACAAAGTGTGAATGCAGTCTAAGACAGATCAAATGTTCTCATAGCCGAGGGCTCAATATCTTAAAGGGGTTCTCCGGTGCTTAGACATCTTATCCCCTATCCAAAGGAGTCCCGCCACTGGGGACCCCCGTGATCTTGCACACAGCACCCCGTTTGTAATCAGTCCCCGGAGCGTGTTCTTTCCGGGTCTGATTACCGGCGACCACACGGCCGGCGGCGTGTGACGTCACGCCTCCGCCCCTGTGTGACGTCACGCTCCGCCCCTCAATGCAAGCCTACGGGAAGGGGCGTGACAGCTCCGGGGACTGATTATAAACGGGGTGCCGCGTTCAAGATCCTGGGGTCCCCAGCGGCGGGAGTCCCGCGATCAGGCATCTTATCCCCTATCCTTTGGAGCATAAGAGAAGTGTTAAAAAAAAAAAAATCATTAACCCTTTCAATTATCCCTTCCCCTAATAAAAGTTTGAATCACCCGGCATTTCCAAGAATAAAAAAAACACAGTGTAAATAAAAATAAACATATGTGGTATCATCGCGTGCAGAAATGTCCGAATTATAAAAATATACTGCTTTTTAAACCACACGTTCAATGGCGTATGCGCAAAAAAATTCCAAAGTCCAAAATAGCGCATTTTTGATCACTTTTTATACCACAAAAAAGTGAATAAAAAGTGATCAATAAGTCTGATCAGAACAAAAATGATACAGCTAAAAACTTCAGATCACGGCGCAAAAAATGAGCTCTCATAGCGCCCGGAACACAGAAAAATTAAAAAGTTATAGGGGTCAGAAGATGACCATTTTAAACGTATAAATGTTCCTGCATGTATTCATGATTTTTTTCTGAAGTGATACAAAATCAAACCTATACAAGTAGGGTATCATTTTAACCGTATGGACCTACAGAATAAAGATAAGGTGTAATTTTTGCCAAAAAATGTACTGCGTAAAAACGGAAGCCCCCAAAACGTACAAAATAGAGTTTTTTCATCAATTTTATCGCACATTGATTTTTTTTCCCGTTTCACCGTAGATGTTTGGGTAAAATGACTTATGTCATTACAAAGAAGTATTAGTGACGCAAAAAATAAGCCATCATATAGAATTTTAGGTGAAAAGTTTAAAGAGTTATGATTTTTTAAAGTTAAGGAGGAAAAATTGAAAATGAAAAAACGGAAAAAGCCCGGGTCCTTAAGGGGTTAATGGAATGAGTAACCTCGTCTTTACAAAGAATTGCAGTGACCATACAGTGTGAGAAGAAATGGTAAAATATTGTCAGAAGGTTCCTCAGTAAGATTGTAAGAAAGCTCGGCTAACATCTTAAAGGGGTACTCCGGCCCTGAGACATCTTATACCCTATCCAAAGGATAGGGGATATGATGTCTCCCCATGGGGGTCCCGCCGCTGGGGACCCCCGCAATCTTGTATTCGCCACCCACCTGTTTGAGCTGCACACAGCGGTGCCAGCTCACAAACAGCCGGGTGGCGACCACGGGGCCAGAGTATCATGACCACCCCCCCCCCCCCCCCGCCTCCGTGTGATGTCACCCCCCCGCCCCCCGTATGCAAGTCTATGGAATGGGGGGTAGAGGAGTGTACATGGGTGACAGAGGGGGGATGGCCAAGGTGGACATGGATGACAGGAGGTACAGAGGGGTGATTAGGGTGGAGGGACAATGGTGACAGATGTAGACTGGGGGGTAGTCAGAGGGGTGGATGGGGGGGGAAACATGTGTTGCAGAGGAATGGACAGAGGTGGCCAAGGTGGACATGGATGACAGGATGGTGGACACGGGAGATATGGGGGTGAACAGGGATAACGGGGGTGGACAAGGATGACAAGGGGGATAAAAGAGGGGTGACAAAGGGATAGAGGGGTGAATAGGGGGGTAGACATGTGTTACAGGGGGGTGGACAGGGAGGGGTAGACATGGGTGACAGGGATAGACAGGGGGTGGACATGGATGACAGGGGTGAGGGGGGGGTGGACGGGGTTAAGAAGGGGTAACAGAGGGTACGAAAGGGTACAGTACCTTTTTGCCATTTTTCTTCACTACACTGGCACAGTAATCAGGCGCAGCTTCCACCTTCCTCCCCTCTCCGGCAGGGCAGCGACTCAGGGCTCCGACAGGGCACTCACTCACTGGGACGCTGGGGGGGGGAGGGGGACGCTGGGGCACGGGTCATTACACCGGCACGGTAATCCGGCAGAGCACCGCCAGTGAACTCACTCACTGGGCCGCTGGGGGGGGAGGGGGATCCTGGGGCACGGGTCACTACACCGGCACGGTAATCCGGCAGAGCACCGCCAGTGCACTCACTCACTGAGCCGCAGGGTGAGAGGAATGCAGGGGGTTGCGATGTGTGCACGCACAGCAAAGCGCACACATACTTCCTTTCCCCCCTGCGGCGCCATAAATTTCAGACGCGCAGGCCAGGCCGGTGAATAAAAAAATAAAATATTTGCCGTCAAAATCCCGCGGCACCCCAGTTGGGAATCACTGCCTACTGCGGGAGGGGGGGGGGGGGGTTAATCTGGGGGTACTACCTGTCTACTGGGGGGGGTCTAATCTGAGGGTACTACCTGTCTACTGGGGGAGGGGTCTAATTTGGGGGTACTACCTGTCTACTGGGGGGGGGGGTGTAATTTGGGGGTACTACCTGTCTAATGGGGGGGTCTAATTTGGGGGTACTACCTGCCTAATGATACATTTTCATAATTTTTCATAATTAATATTTTTATGACCATATTTCATAATTTTAACCCCTTAAGGACCGAGGTGATTTTGGCCTTAAGGACCAGAGCATTTTTTGCAGATCTGACCACTGTCACTTTAACCCCTTAAGGACTCAGCATTTTTCCGTTTTTGCATTTTCATTTTTTCCTCATCACCTTCTAAAAATCATAACGCTTTCAATTTTGCACCTAAGAATCCATATGATGGCTTATTTTTTGCGCAACCAATTCTACTATGCAGTGACATTAGTTATGTTACCAAAAAATCCACGGCGAAACGGCGAAATCATTGTGCAACAAAATTGAAGAAAAAATTTCCTTTTGTAAATTTTGGGAGCTTCCGTTTCTACGCAGTGCATTTTTTGGTAAAAATAACACATCATTTTTATTCTGTAGGTCCATACGGTTAAAATGATACCCTACTTATATAGATTGGATATTGTATTACTTCGGAAAAAAATCATAACTACATCATGCAGGAAAATTTAAATGTTAAAAATTCTCATCTTCTAACCCCTATAACTTTTTTAGTTTTCTGCATACAGGCCGGTATGAGGACTCATTTTTTGCGCCGTGTTCTGAAGTTTTTAACAGTCAAACCAAGAATCTTTTATTGAAAAGAATAATGATAGCAGTACAAAAGGCAAAAGATAAATAGTAAAATGCCTTTACAGGCATAAAATCACATAATAACAGATAAAACAGAGAACATGGAGGTTACATCATCTCGTTGGTTCGCACATAAACAAAGAACATTTGCATGGAAAACAGTACAAATACAGGGTAATGGCAGGATCGGTCGTCCCAAACAGTCGCCTCAAGCACATATAATACCTAGGAAAATTCCCTGCCCCCCAGTTCAATATAGAGAAAGGCAATTCTGCATAGGTGGGCAATAAGAGGAGGTCTGCCATTCTTCCCATAATTTATCAAAATATTCCACCCTGTTCTCACGAATGGCAGACAATTTTTCACAAAGCATAATAAAGTTAACTCTATCGATAACCTTCTGAAATGACAATAACGGGGATTTCCATTGGGCCGCTATATGAATCCTGGTAGCCATAAGAATGAATTGAGCCATTCGAAAGGTGCGGAATGGCATCCTACTGGGTCTGTTGCTTAAAAGACAAAAAGATGGGGAACTGGGCATGCGGTCACCAAATAAATCTACCAGGACCGCATGAACCCTTCTCCACAATTGCGCTACCGTAGGGCAGCTCCACCAAATATGATGCATAGAACCAGTAGTCTGACATCCCCTGAAGCAAAGAGGAGACACCGATGGGTATAGTGTGTGCAATCTAGAAGGGACCATATAGACTCTATGTAGGATTTTAATAGATGTCTCCATCAAGGAGACCTGCCAACTACCCTTACTAATAGCCGTGCAACAAGCATGCCATTGGGGCAAAGATAGGGTCACACGGAGGTCACGTTCCCAGGCTACCATGAAGCGCAGTTTAGTATCAGAAGGGGGAGCATTTAGATGAGCATAAATGCGAGAAAGCATGCCTGGCAACGTAGGACCATAAAGCAAGGCTGCTTCATAGAATGTAGTATGTACCTGAAAGCCTTTAGGTCCCAACGAGGAGTAATATGATAGGATTTGAAGGGCCCGGAAATATTCCCCAGGCGGGAGTGTATGTGTAGAGCAGAGTTGTGTTATGGTGATCAATTGTTTACCCACCAGCAGGTCAGATAATTTAGTTAGTTTAGCAGAGCGCCACCAAGAATATAAAGCGGTGGAAATGCCAGGTTGAAAAGAGGGATTAGAAAGAAAGGGGAGGAGGGGAGGTATAGGAGACTGCAGACGGAATTTGAAGCGAACCAGACGCCAAAGAGACAAGGAAAACAGAGTGATTTGCGCCAAAGAGGAGAGAAGAGCTGAGACAGGACAAGAGGACCACATCAAGGCGGAAAAAGAGTAGGGAGAGATAAGGGATGCCTCCAACCCCACCCATCTAGGGGCATTTTGCGTGGCGTGTGTGAGGGCTAATTGGGCCAGGCGAGCAGCATAGTAATATTTCAGCAAGTTGGGGACCGATAGGCCACCCACCCTTTTATGATAATGCATAACAGTCTTATTAATGCGGGGTCGTCTCCTGTTCCAGATGTAATGGGAAATGGTGTGTTGAAGAGAGCATATGTCTTTTTTCACTACCGGGATGGGAAGGGAACGGAACAAATACAGGATTCGTGGAAGAATAACCATTTTGCATACATTTATGCGACCTATCCACGAGATATGGGGTACCGTCCACTTAGTGAGATCCGCTCTAATAGAGCGAAATAGTGGAGGATAGTTTGCCGCATATAAAGTTTTAAGGGATGAAGTAAGAGTAACACCTAGATAGGACAGGCCTTGGGAGGAATCATGAAACCCAAAATTTAATGAAATCAATTGACGTGTCAAAGGTGGGACATTGCAATACATAACCTCGGATTTGGCCACATTCACCTTCAACCCCGACAGCCCAGCAAACCTGTCCAAGAGAGTGAGTAAATTAGGTAAAGTAACTAAAGGATTCGTTAACGTCAGGAAAAGGTCATCTGCAAATAGACTAGTTTTATATTCCAGCGAACCCACCACAAGGCCCTTAATGTCAACATTGTCTCTAATAGCAACCGCCAAGGGCTCCATCACGAGCGCAAAAAGCGCCGGTGAGAGGGGGCATCCCTGGCGTGTTCCCCTCCCTATAGATATAGATGAGGGTGAAGTGGAGGGCAGCTTCAAGTAGGCCGTTGGGGCCGAGTAAATGCCACGCAACATGCTAACAAAGGGACCCGAAATGCCAAATTTCGACAGTACCTGAAACAGGTAGGGCCACAAGACCGTATCAAAAGCCTTTTCTATATCTAGCGCTAGGGCGACCATGGGAGTTTTAGTTACATCTGAATAGTTGATAAGGTTTAAGATCTTCCTAATATTATCTGGGGCTTGTCGGCCTGGGATAAATCCCACCTGATCTTGGTGGATAAGAGAGGGCAAATAGGAATTAAGTCTAGAAGCCAGAATAGAGGTAAGTAGTGTAGAATCGACATTAAGAAGAGAGATAGGACGATAGTTAGAGGGTAGAGTGTGGTCCTTAGAGGGTTTAGGCAAGACAGTGATCAAAGCATCAAGAAATTCAGAGGGAGGTTTGGCGCCAGAAAAAAGGGAGTTGAAAAAGGAAACAAGATGAGGTATTAGCAAAGAGGAAAAGGTTTTAAAGTAGGAGGCAGAAAATCCGTCCGGGCCGGGAGACTTGCCCAATTTAAGACGGTCATTGGCCCATTCTACCTCCTCCACCGTGATGGGTCCATTCAAGGCCTCCCGGTCCAAAGCAGATAAAGATGGGTGAGACAATTGAGAGAAAAAGGCATTGAAAGAAGCAGAATAATTAGGGGGAGAAGGAGGAGCCGAGTAGAGGTGAGAATAGAAGGAAGAAAAAGCCTCATAAATACGATCAGGGTGGGATGTGCGGAGGCCCGGTCTCAACTGAACACTATGTACCCGGTTAAATGAGGAAGTTTTCTTAAGCATAGCCGCGAGCAACCTGTCAGGTTTATTAGCCAACCTATAATAGGTTGCACCCGTCCACCTCAAAGCTTTCTCAACCTTAGTAGAAAGCAGGGCATCCAACTGCAACCTAGTATCCGCAATAGACTTATAAAGATAGGGGGTAGGATCCTGCTGATGGGCAAAAACCAATCTAGACAATCTGGCCTCCAAGGCCGCCTGGACTCTAGACCTATCACGCTTAATACCCGAGGCCGTAGAGATCAGGCGTCCGCGGATGTAAGCCTTATGGGCCAACCATGTCCAATGCGGAGACGATTGTGGGGAGCTATTTAAAGAGAAGTAGGAAGTAATATCACTCTCCAATTGGGTTTTAATTCTAGGCATAGTCAATAGAGACTCATTAAGTCTCCACCTAAATGGCAATATGAGAGTGGACATAAAATTAAAGACTGACAACACCAGATCATGGTCCGACCATGACACGGGTACATGACGAGCATAGACCAGCTGAGACACCGTCGCAGCGTTGACCAAGATCCAGTCTATCCTCGTGTAGTGGCGTTGGACCGTGGAATAATAGGTATAACCTCTACTGGCACCGTTATGTTCCCTCCATGTGTCCACAAGAGAGTGCATAGCAAACAGACTGGATAATAGGCGTTGTTGAGTCCCCGACCTACGAAACTGAACCGTATTAGAACGGTCCAACTTGCCATTATAAACAAAATTAAAATCACCAGCCCACAACAATGTCTCATAAGTCAGGGAGTCAAGAATGGAACACATATCTCTAAAGAATAAAATAGGGTTGTCGGTGGGGGCGTAAGTATTCACAAGACAGATAGATTTCCCATACAGAGTACCTAAAATAATTAGATAACGACCTTCAGGATCACATTTCGCCTCCGTCACGTCAAGTGGAAGGGAGTTGTGCAAGAAAATAGCAACTCCTCTACACTTAGTGGTAAAGGACGCCCTGTACATTCTCACAAAAGATTTATGAAGAAAACTAGGGTAACAAGTCACAGTAAAATGCGATTCTTGTATACAGACTATGTCAGGTTTGAGGCGGACATATGTATGGAAAGCCATTTTCCGTTTGTTAGGGGAGTTAAAGCCCCTAACGTTATGTGATATTATCCTACACATATTGGGTAAAATTAAAAAAGCAAAATATCAAAGGAGAAGGCAAACCATCACCCACATATACTTTACAATAGGCGACGACCGATCCTGTTACACTGCCTCCATCACAAAGGAAAGGTGTAGCTGGTAAACCTCCTGAAACAAAAGAAAAAACAAGAACAAACCAAATAGAACAAATCAAAACAACACAATACTCAGGAAAGGCGGTCCAGGATATCATCTGAACCATCGTACTTCCTGTGCCCCAACCGGGACAGGTGAGGCGCAACAGTCCACATTGCGTCTAGCCAGCTAAATAGGTGACCCAAGTAAAGGCACCAGGTCAGCCCAGAGAGGAGCTAGAAAGGTAAGGACAAGGGAAGAGACGAAAAGCAGGATGAGGAAAAGAGAGAAGCAGGAGCAGTCTAAAGAGGAGAACAGGGAAACTTAGAGGGAAAAAGGTGGGGGAAAGAAAAGAAAAGAAACGTAGAGAATCAGAGTGTAGGTAAAAGGCAACAGAGACTAAGTCTCAAGTACACAAGTCCCGGGCAGCTTGGTGAAAAGTAGGTGCGGATCCAACAGGTGTTCTGAAGTTTTTATCGGTACCATGTTTGTATTGATCGGACTTTTTGATCGCTTTTTATTCATTTTTTCATGATATAAGAAGTGACCAAAAATACACTATTTTGGACTTTGGAATATTTTTTGCGTGTAAGCCATTGACCGAGCGATTTAATTAACAATATATTTTTATAGTTCGGACATTTTCGCACGCAGCGATACCACATATGTTTAGTTTAGTTTTTTTTTTTTATGGGAAAAGGGGTCAAACTTTTATTAGGGAAGGAGTTAAAGGGGTACTCTGGTGAAAACCTTTTTTCTTTTAAATCAACTGGTGGCAGAAAGTTAAACATATTTGTAAATTACTTCTTTTAAAAAATTTTTAATCCTTCCTGTACTTCCTGATGACATCACGAGCACAGTTCTCTCTGCTGATGTTATTATAATAATAATAACACTTTATTTATTGTTGTCCTTAGTGGGATTTGAATCCAAGTCTCCAGCACTGCAAGGCAGCAGTGCTAACCACTGAGCCACCATGCTGCCCTTAGCATACATCTGCTATGCATGGTTGCTAAAACGGACACAGATGTCAGCAGAGAGCACTGTGTTCATGATGTCATCAGTGTTCCAAAAAAAAGGAATTTCCTCTGTAGCATTCAGCAGCTAATAAGTACTGGAAGGATTAAGATTTTTTTAATAGAAGTAATTTACAAATCTGTTTAACTTTCTGCCACCAGTTGATTTAAAAGAAAAAAGGTTTTCTCCGGAGTACCCCTTTTAAATGACCTTTGTTAACTTCTTTTTTTCACTTTTTTTTTACAGTGTTATAGCTCCCATAGGGACCTATAACACTGCACACACTGATCTCCTATGCAGATCCCTGCAAAGCCATAGCTTTGCACGGATCAGTCAGATAGGGGCTCGATTGCTCAAGCCTGTAGCTCAGGCTTGGAGCAATCAATCGACGATCGGACGCCGCGGAGAGAGGTAAGGAGACCTCCGCCTGCGTCCCAGCTGATCGGAACATCGCAATTTTATCGCGATGTCCCGATCAGCCTGAGTGTGCTGCCGGGAAGCGTTTACTTTCGTTTTCAGACGCGGCTTCAATTTTGATCGCCGCGTCTGAAGGGTTAACAGCGCGTGGCACAACGATCGATGCTGCGCGCTGTTAGCCCAGGGTCCCGGCTATTATTAGCAGCCGGGACCGACACGGTGTGACCCCGTTTTTCACACCGGGCTACGCCCTGAGTCCTTAAGAGGTTAAGCATTAATAACTCTGGGATGCTTGTACTTATGAATTTGATTCAGAGATTGTTTTTTCGTGACAAAATCAACTTTATCCTAGTGGTAAATTTTTGTCGATTCTTGCATCATTTCTTTGTGAAAAATTCCAAAATTTTATGAAAAATTTGAAAAGTTTGCATTTTTCTAGCTTTGAAGCTCTCTGCTTGTAAGGAAAATAGGCATCTCAAATAAATTATATATTGATTCACATATACAATATGTCTACTTTATGTTTGCATCATACGGGAGATATCTTTATATTATTATATTATATACAATATATTATGTTTTCATCATAAAGTTGACATGTTTTTACTTTTGGAAGACATGAGAGGGCTTCAGAGTTCAGCATCAATTTTCCAGTTTTTCACAAAATTTTCAAAATCTGAATTTTTCACAGACCATGTCAGTTTTGAAGTGGATATAAAGGGTCTTCATATTAGAAATACCCCACAAATGACCCCATTATAAAAACTGCACCCCTCTAAGTATTCAAAATGACATTCAGAATGTTTGTTTACCCTTTAGGTGTTTCACAGGAATAGCAGCAAAGTGAAGGAGAAAATTCAAAATCTCAATTTTTTACACTAACCTGTTCTTGTAGACCCAGTGTTTGAATTTTAACAAGGGGTAAAAGGAGATAAATCCCCCCAAATGTGTAACCCAATTTCTCTCGAGTAAGGAAATACCACATATGTGTATGTCAAGTGTTCGGAGGGCGCAGTAGAGGGCTCAGAAGGGAAGGAGCGACAATGGGTTTTTGGAGAGTGAGTTTTTCTGAAATGATTTTTGGGGGGCATCTCACATTTAGGAAGCCCCTATGGTGCCAGAACAGCTGAAAAGCCCCCACATGGAATACTATTTTGGAAACTACACCCCTCAAGGTACATAATAAGGGCAGGGGTTTATGTAACAAGGGCAGGGGTTTACAGCAAGGAAACTTGCTGTAAACCCCTGCCCATGTGAATGTACATTCACATGGGGGGCGGGCAAAACTACAACTCCCAGCATGCCCTTTGGCTGTCCGATCATGCTGGGGGTTGTAGTTATGCAACAGCTGGAGGCACACTGGTTGCAAAACACAGTTTGTTACTTAACTCAGTGTTTCGCAACCCATGAGCCTCCAGCTGTTGCTAAACTACAACTCCCAGCATGCATGGTCTGTCAGTGCATGCTGGGAGTTATAGTTTTGTAACAGCTGGAGACAAACAGGTTGGGAAACACTGAGTTAGGAAACAGACAATGCTTCCCAACTAGTGTGCCTCCAGTTGTTGCAAAACTACAACTCCAAGCATGCCCAGACAGTCTAGGCATGCTGAAAGTTGTAGTTCTGTAACATCTGGAAGAGCACAGATTGGAGACCAGTGCACAGTGGTCTCCAAACTGTGGCCCTCCAGATGTTGCAAAACTACAACTCCCAGCATGCCCAGACAGCCAAAGGCTGGGCATGCTGTGAGTTGTAGTTTTAAAACTCCTAGAAGCAACAGTGAAGATCACATTACAGCGATCTTCACTGCTGCATCTGATGCCACAGCTGCCTCCTCCACTTGTGCCTGCCGCCGGCCCCAGGTATGTGCCGTGGGCCACCCCATCACCCCCCCCCCCCCCCCACAGCACTCATCATCCCCCGCTCTGCCCGACTTCTAGGAACGGGCAGACTGAGGGAAATGAACTTTAAACCCCCCCCCCAGTCAGCTGAGACACCCCCCCCAGTCAGCTGACACACTGTGATTGGTCCACAGGGACCAATCACAGGGATTGCTGACTAGGACCATCCACAGATGGTCCTGGGGGAGGCTTGCAGAAGTTGTCTCCTGCTGGTAACAGCGGGACTTCTGCCAGCTAACCCATGCGATGCCGCGCATCGCCGGGTTAACTGAATGCCTTTTATAAACGGCGGAATGCGCGAAGGACCTGCCCAATCGGACGTTTATATAAGGCATTCTGTGGGAAGGGGTTAGTTGAGTTATTACCGTACGACAAAGTGCTCCACCAATCAGAGGCTGAGCAGTGCTATTGGCTGTCTGGGCATGCTGGGAGTTGTAGTTATGTGAAACCATATTCAACTGCGGCTCTTCATACATTTGGGGCACCTTACTCCGAGATATTTTTGTTTCTCACTGACATATAAAACACTGATTTATAATAAATTCCCTACTTTGTCTATTATAACAATAATTACAACTATTGGAATATTTGTCTAATAAAAATGTTTATTCATCTTTTCCAGTGTTCATACATACAGGTTGGTGGTGAATACCCATAGTATACTGGCGATGATGGTAATGACACCTTTAATCTCAGGGATATTGACAATTAGGATGGCAACGGTGACCCGTCCCAGGAACTGTCTGACCGAGTTAATATAGTCCATCGGTCCGGTGATGCTGGTCACTATCCCCCTTGGCATAACCCACGTCAGAAGCTGGAGTGTGATGGCGATCCAGGTGAGCCTGTCACTGAAGAAGCCGATCCAGCTGATGGCGGTGGGGTTACAGATCACGTAAAGAAGCTCTATAGTGCTGTTGGTGGTAATCCAGGTCACAAACTCATTGACTGGGTTCATCCAGGCAAGCAGGGAGCTGCTGGTGATGGTGGGGATCCAGAAGATCAAGTCAGTGGTGGTGTCTATCCAGGACAGCAGGTCACTGATGATAGTAGCAAACGAGATCAGGTCGTCAACAGCATCTATGAACCGGTCCAGCAGGTTGTTATCGATGGGAATATAGCATAGCAGGCAGATGATCATGTCACCATAAGTGCTGATCCAGCCAAGATAGTTTTTGATGATGGCCGCCCCGCTCTGCAGGTTGTTGGTAATGGAATCCCAGTTGATCGCGTCGTTGCTGGCAGTGGTGTCATTACTCCCCAGGACAGGGGTGATCTTTCTGATCCTGGTCCTGGTCCAGATGGGACACTTCATGTCGCTGCTGGCAGAGGTTTGATTACTCACCAGGACAGGGGTGATCTTTCTGATCCTGGTCCTCGTCCAGATGGGACACTTCATGTCGCTGCTGGTAGTATTCAAGCTGGGCAGATCTCTGATGGTATCGTTCTGCCCTTGCAGGTGGCTGGAGGTGATATTCCGGCTCGGTTGGTTGCTGGTGATTTCAAACCAGAAACTCGGGCCGGTGGTGAAGAGGGAACCCAGGAGGATGGTAACTGTCCAGCACATGCTACAGGCCAAATTGACCTCATCCCTGCTGATGTGGTCCCCTCGAATCATGATAAAATAAAATAAAAAGCGCAAGGAAACAATATAGAAACACTAGTGCTCGCTAGATTGCAGTCCTCAGAGTAAGGCCTCTGGGGCTCTGCACCTCTTTTTCCAGCTATCACCATTTGTGAAGTCACATGTGTGATGTCATACGGAATGTCACTGCTCTGAGGACAGGTGTAAACATGGACATTTACATCCATTTGTTTTATAGGGTGAAATAAGCTTTTTATTATTAAATAAAGGTATAGAAAACTCGGGGTATAGGGTGTTTTTTTTTGGGGGGGGGGGGGGGGGCGGTGACTTTATACCGAGGACTGGGTATTTGGGTGGGCACGAACATCACTTTATAACATAGACAAACAAATATAATATAATATACAAATATAAATACAAATATTAATAAAATTCTGACAAAAAGTCCAACGTTATCTACAGATTTGGGTAGTCTGGCAGGAGGATTCCTCATTTTTGAGAATAGGAGGAGGAGGAAAGTGATGGTGGGGGAAGAATACACAGCTCCCGAATTGATCAGAACACTACAGCTCTGCTTCATTGGGAGTAGTCACCAGCACCCCAACCACCATGTTTCTTTTTTTCCCCTATATATTGCAACTTATTCCTTCTGCATATATACCTACAAACGCCAAAAGCGTAACCCCGACACCAAATAAAGTACAAATCGATGTATGAAAATGTATATTTTTTTTATTAATAAAAGAACATGATTCTAAAAATGTACATAATAGACTAAATAAAATAAATATATATCAATATATGTTAAAACATTTGGCTGCAAATAATGGCTACAGGTTCGGAATTTATATAATAGTGACCCAATAGAAAAGGAATAACACACCTGTCCAAATAGTAAGCCGCTGGGTCGGAAGTGACGTTGGACACCGCGGCACTCGTGTGATGGAGCACGCAACGCGCATTCACATTATAGAGTGGGTTCGGCAACGAAAACATGGCCACAGTCACTCATACTGCGCATGCGTGCACAAAAAAATTCTAGGGGGAAAGACAGATCGCTGCTAATGGAGGGATATACAAAATAAGTTGAACATCGGACCCAGGGCTAAATAATACAAAGAATGAAAATATATAGTGGGAGAACTGACTGTGAAGGCAATAACATGGCTATAAATAATGCATATACATTTGAGATAATAGCAATAATGATTATTATAATAATCCAGGGGCATATGAAAGCATAAAAAAATGACAAGGATGTGATAACATGCATAATGGTAAAACAAATACAGTAAATAGCGCATGCAACATAAACAAAAATGAGAAAAATATTTTTGTAAAAAAATATATTTGTAGAAGTGTATACCGTATTTTTCGCCCTATAGGACGCATCGGTATATAAGACACACCCAATTTTAAAGGCGCAAAATCTAGAAAAAAAAAATTCTGAACCCAACAGTTATCTTCAACCTGCGGACCTCCAGATGTTGCAAAACAACAACTCCCAGCATGCCCGGACAGCCGTTGGCTGTCCGGGCATGCTGGGAGTTGTAGTTTTGCAACAACTGGAGGTCCGCAGGTTGAAGACCACTGGATAGGAGGTAATACTCACGTGTCCCTGCCGCTCCGGACCCGTCACCGCTGCCCTGGATGTCGCTCCTTCGCTGTCGCCGCGTCCCCGTGGTATCCCCGACGCTCCGGACGTCGTCTTCCCTGGGATCCACGCTCTCCGTCGCCGTCATCATCACGCGATCGGTGATGTCCTGTATTAGCCGCGGGTCCCGGCCGTTGATGGCCACCGGTACCGCCGCGATAGGTGTGTGTATTCGCCGTGTAAGACGCACCAACTTTCCCCCCCCCCCCCCCAGTTTTGGAGAATAAAAAGTGCGTCTTATACGGCGAAAAATACGGTAAATGAATCTTGATTAGTGTGCAGGAATGATGTATACTAAATCCAAATGGATAGGAGCAGTGCCTGAAGAGTGCAGGAATATATAGAGCATGCAATACAATACATACATATACAAAAGATATAAAAAGTGCAGAGATATAGTGCATATAGTACAATACACATATATATATATATATATATATATATATATATAGATAGATACATAGATATACACAAAACATGCATAATATAAAAGGATCCTGCATGTCAGAGGCCATATGCCCAGCAGAGGTGAGTGGATTAGGCATGTTAGGGTCTCATCCGACAAGAGGCCACCTCCGTGTGGTGGATGGGGACACGTTTTGATCAAAAAGTGCGCTAAGAGCCTCGATTTTTTTGACAAAGAGAGCTGCTGCTGCAACCTTATTTTTTGTATACTTTATATACGGTACATACTACTGAAATTATATTGTTCAGAAAATGGTGTAAATCTTTTTTATTGAGTAACGAAAACTGAGATTGGAAACCTTTTCAAAAATGTCTTTTATTTCTTTCCTATAAAAAATTATATAAAAAAAAAAAAAACTCTACACAAAAAATGTATATAAACTATATACTCATTATCGACCGCCAGTTTATAGAATCATTGGGGGAGATTTCTCATTAGGGTCTGTTGTAGACACAGATCTGCCCCTTTACACAATTTACAAAAGTTGTGCACGTCGTTTGATAAATTTTGCGCAAATATATAACCCCCTCCCCCCCTGGCTCTACCGTGCACGCCTTCTCTACCTCCACGGCACTGCTCACATAGCTAGAAGTGCTGGAGCAGCAGTGTGCGCCGAACAAAACTCTGCACAATAGTAGAATTATAAATATTTATAAAGTACACAGAGGGTAGATTCTCAAAGAATTTTGCGGCACAAAAAAAACAATTTTGCGCCAAAATTTTGGCGCAAAAAATATTGAACACATTTCAAAGAGCTTTGTGCCGCGGTTTACACCGTTCACGTCAGTTTTGTAAAAGTGGGCGTGTCCACGTATATTTTCTGCTTTACATGATGGGCACTAGGTCTTCTCCAGGAAACTATAGACCGGTAAGTCTAACGTGCATTGTGGGTAAATTGTTTGAAGGATTTATACGGGATTACATACAGGAATACATAGGGGATAATTGTATTATAAGTGATAGCCAGCATGGGTTTCCTAAGGATAGAAGTTGTCAAACCAATCTAATTTGCTTTTATGAAGAGGTGAGTAGAAGCCTTGACAGAGGAATGGCTGTGGATATAGTGTTTCTGGATTTTGCTAAAGCGTTTGATACTGTCCCTCACAGACGTCTGACAGGTAAGTTAAGGTCTTTGGGTTTGGAAATTTTAGTTTGTAACTGGATTGAACACTGGCTCATGGAACGTACCCAGAGAGTGGTGGTCAATGATTCGTACTCTGATTGGTCCCCGGTTATTAGTGGTGTACCCCAAGGTTCTGTACTGGGACCGCTGTTGTTTAATTTATTTATCAATGATATAGAGGATGGTATTAACAGCTCTGTTTCTATCTTTGCAGATGACACAAAGCTTTGTAGCACGGTACAGTCTATAGAGGATGTGCATAAGTTACAAGATGACTTGGATAGACTAAGTGTCTGGGCATCCACTTGGCAAATGAGGTTCAATGTGGATAAATGTAAAGTTATGCATCTGGGTACTAATAACCTGCATGCGTCGTATGTCTTAGGGGGGATTAAACTGTCAGAGTCACTGGTAGAGAAGGATCTGGGTGTACTTGTAGATCACAGACTACAGAATAGCATGCAATGTCAGGCTGCTGCTTCCAAAGCCAGCAGGATATTGTCATGTATCAAAAGAGGCATGGACTCAAGGGACAGGGACATAATACTCCCCCTTTATAAAGCATTGGTACGGCCTCACCTGGAATATGCTGTTCAGTTTTGGTCACCTGTCCATAAAAGGGACACTGTGGAGCTGGAAAGGGTGCAGAGACGCGCGACTAAACTAATATGGGGCATGGAACATCTTAGCTATGAGGAGCGATTAAAGGAGTTACAATTGTTTAGTCTTGAGAAGAGACGTTTAAGGGGGGATATGATAAACGTATATAAGTATATTAATGGCCCATACAAAAAATATGGAGAAAAACTGTTCCAGGTTAAACCCCCCCCCCCCCCCCCCCCAAAGGACGAGGGGGCACTCCCTCCGTCTGGAGAAGAAAAGGTTTAGTCTCAAGGGGCGACACGCCTTCTTTACCATAAGAACTGTGAACTTATGGAACAGTCTACCTCAGGAACTGGTCACAGCAGGAAAAATTAACAGCTTTAAAACAGGATTAGATACATTCCTGGAACAAAATAACATTAATGCTTATGAAGAAATATAAAATCCCATCCCTTCCCCAATATCGCGCCACACCCCTACCCTTCAATTCCCTGGTTGAACTTGATGGACATATGTCTTTTTTCGACCGTACTAACTATATAACTATGATATTTTCAAAGGGGTGAGAGTCCAGTTTACATAAAAAATTTCATACCGGAAATCACAGAAATTGTGTTGCAGTTTTACTGTTTTTGGGGTTTTTTTTCTTTGTTTTTGTGGGAAAAGATGTTATTTAAGTAATTATAAAAAAAAAAAAAAAAAAAACTATTATTGAAAATGGCATTAAAAAAAAAAAAATAATATATATATATAATAATTTTTTTTTTTTTTTTTTTTTATTGGTCACTGCACCTGCACTCACATTTAAGCTCAGAAATGTTTTATTTATACAGTTATCACTGGGCACTAGTAACCATGGAATATTTTGTGAGATGTTTCCGCCAGAATTTTCTGTGATGTAAAATTTGGCGCAAAAAAAAATCCAATGTGGCTGCAAAAATAAAATTGGGGGTGCAAAAATGAATTTTCACATATTTTCAAAGCAGCACAAGAGATCTTTGAAAATGTGAGGAGAACATGTGTGCGACATGTGTATGGAGCAGAGCTGAATGTGTGATTATGTATAAGCATGACCACGCACACACTCAACTTGGCTACATACACCTGATCACTCACTCAGCTCTGCTGCATTTACAAAATCACACACTCAGCTCTACTACATATACACAATCACACACTCGGCTCTGCTACATAGACACAATCACACACATATACATTGGGGGAAATTTATCATTGTTGTAGGTACATGTTTTTTGTAGATTGTTTTGGTTGGTCTAAATTTGGTGCAATTGCAAGGCACATGATAAATTTTGTGCAAAGTTCTAAATCTCCACACAGAGTACACCTGAGCTGCACCTCACAGGAAAAGTGGACATAGGGATTTTGTTCTATTGCTTTGAGGCTTGGATTCCATTGAGGTTTTTTGTTCACCAGCAAAAACGCCAGAAGAACGGTCACAGCTTTTTCCTGCATTTTTTCAGTTTTTCTTGTGTTCTTTTTCTTGCGTTTTTGCTGGTGTGTGGTAACAATCATTTTTGGATCCTGTGGCAATTTTTTTTACTGCCTTCAGGTACCACTCCATGGGTCAGATGCAGAGGGCCCAGTCCAGAGTGTAAGGAGGTGAGGAGTGATATATAGCGTATACAGGGTGCAGAGCATCACTACTTACCTACGCCAGCTGTATAGCATACTGGGGTACATAGTGTACCCATCAGGGATGTGGAAATCCTATCGCCCGACGCCCGGGACAAGTAGTTTTGGGCGCCGGGCAGGTGAATTGTTCATAGATTTAGCCCTGTATCGGGCGAGCAGGGACAGACAGACTTCCCCCTTATTTTTCTTTAATGTCGGTGTAAGGCGCAGGAGCCGATGGAAGTCTCACACCGGCACTCAGAGTGTATGGAGGGGGTGGTGGCCTCCAGCTGACATAGAGTCCACTTATCTCCCCTCCCGGAGGATGGACGGAGCTCAGAAGACACAGCAGGGTGAGAGAAAGGATGTAGACAGCTCCGTGCACAGCTCTATCCCTCCCCCTGATCTGTCTCCCCAGGACCTAATCCACCACGGGGAGGTTGCTAGTTTGCACAGGGAAAACACAGAGCAGGGGGGAGGGGGAGGACGGAAATCTCACCTCACACCGGCGGTGACTACAGCTCTGATGTCCACTCATGGCCGGATCAGGTGAGGAGGCCGAGAATGCAGGCGGCGGCAGGAAGGGTGGTTGTATATGTATGGTGTGAGTGTATGTGTGATGTGTGTATGTAATGTATGATGGGGGGGCAGCGGCAGGTGTATGTATGATGTGTGCATATGTATGGTGTATATCAGTGTTACCCAACCAGGGTTCCTCCAGCTGTTGCAAAACTACAACTCCCAGCATGCCCTGGGCATGCTGGGAGTTGTAGTTTTGCAACAGCTGGAGGGACCCTGGTTGGGAAACACTGGTGTATATGTATGGTGTGAGTGTATGTGTGATGTGTGTATGATGTCTGTCTGTGATGTATGTGTGATGTGTGTATGATGTCTGTCTGTGTGTAATGTGTATGTAATGTATAATGTGTGTATGGTGTATATGTATGGTGTGAGTGTATGTGTGATGTGTGTATGATGTCTGTCTGTGATGTATGTGTGATGTGTGTATGGTGTATATATATGGTGTGAGTGTATGTGTGATGTGTGTATGATGTCTGTCTGTGTGTGATGTGTATGTAATGTATAATGTGTGTATGATGTCTGTTTGTGATGTGTATGTAATGTGTGATGTGTGTATGATGTCTGTCTGTGTGATGTGTATGTAATGTGTGATGTGTATGTAATGTAATGTATGATATGTGGGGGGGGGGGCAGCAGCAGCAGGCCTATGTAAGATATGTGCATATGTATGGTGTATATGTATGGTGTGAGTGTATATGTGTATGATGTCTATGTGTGATGTGTGTATGATGTCTGTCTATGTGTGATGTGTATGTAATGTGTGATGTGTGTATGGTGTATATATATGGTGTGAGTGTATGTGTGATGTGTGTATGATGTCTGTCTGCGTGTGATGTGTATGTAATGTATAATGTGTGTATGATGTCTGTTTGTGATGTGTATGTAATGTGTGTATGATGTCTGTCTGTGTGATGTGTATGTAATGTAATGTATGATATGTGGGGGGGCAGCAGCAGCAGGCCTATGTATGATGTGTGCATATGTATGGTGTATATGTATGGTGTGAGTGTATGTGTGTATGTAATGTATGATGTGGGGGGGGGCAGCGGCGGGGGTGTGTGTATGGGGATATGGGGGCAGTGGCTGGTGTATGTATGATATGTGTATGCATGAATGTTTTGTATAGGAGCGGACTGTCACGTCGGGCATTAGGGCAGTTGTGCCATATAATTTTATTTATTTTCAGTGGCACCCGCACTATATTGCACCCCCAGAATCCCGCCCCCTTCATACTCACCCGTCAACCAAGAGCCCCACGGATGCACACAAACACGCCCGAACCAAAACTACAACTCCCAGCATGTTACACCATAACCTAAACTGTAGAACTATAAAGTGTAACATGCTGGGAGTTGTAGTTTTGGTTCGGGTCAGCTGCAGAGCCATAGGCTGCATCAGGGCATGCTGGGTGTTGTAGTTACTAACTGCAATTCCCATTATTCCTTGACACAGCCTATGGCTCTGCAGCTGACACAAACCAAAACTACAACTCCCAGCATGTCCTACAATAACCTTAACTGTCCTACTATACAGTGGAACATGCTGCAACACCCACACAACCATAGGCTGTATCAGGGCATGCTGGGAGTTGTAGTTATCTAGTAATTAAATGCAACTTCCAGCATTTTCTGACACAAAATGCACCACATAAACTGGAGAAGCAGAACACCCCCCCCCCCCCCAGTAACACATAAGTCCCTATTGAGACTGAAAAATAGTGATTAAAATATTTTAAAAAGTGCGTATATATGTGAATAAGCCCCTTTCCTAATAAGTTTCCAATTTTCTTTAAATAAAAATAATGTAGAAAAATAAACATAAGTGATATCGCTGCATGTGGAAATGTCCAGACTATTAAAATATAATGTTAATTAAACCGTATGGTGAACGGTGTAAATGTAAAGAATAGTCCAGAATTGCTCATTTTTGGTCACTTCATGTGAGAAATATTTTATAAGGTGATCAAAAAGTTACATCTAGACTTATCTGGTCTTGTCTCGGGTGTAAGAGGCGCTACAGCTCTCCCGCCACTAATAGTCTGACATACTGCGATCACCTATTAACCCATTAGATCACCGCTGTCAGCAGTGTCTAAAGGATCTTATATCCATCCCTGGTGGTCTAGTGGGGGGGATCAGACTATTTTGGTTGAAATTATTTCATCAATCGGGACAAGTGGATTTTCTTGAGGGACAAGTAGATTGTGTTCCGCTTTAGTCCCTTGGACAAGTAGTTTTTTTTTTTATTTCCACACCCCTGACCCATGCAGTGGCGGATCCAGGGGGGGGGGGGGAGGTACAACGGGGCAATTATCCACCCCCCCCCCCCCCCCCCCCGAGATTGCTGCCCCCTAGAATGGTGGGGTGGTGGGGTGACACCCTGTCCCAGCGCTCATCCCTGTCACAAGCTATATTTGTATACTCAGTCTGCAGTGCAGAGGGAGCGTGCACACAGCGTGTCTGTGGAGTTATCGGCACTTACTCGGCTTCTCTTCCCCCTGATTGGCAGCTTTCTACTGCTCTGCTTGGGTCATGTGACACCAAAACATCACATGACCCCAGCAAGCAGGAAGTGTCTGGAGGATACAGGAGCCCAGCAGTGTTCTAAGGCAGGTAAGATAAACTACCCCCCACCATCCATGCCCACCCTTTTCCAGCATCATCCCTCCCCCCTTCCCAGCACAATCCCTGCTCACCCCCCCCCCTTTCTCACCAGGGGTGCCCCCAGCTGTTGCAATACTACAACTCCTAGCATGCTGGGAGTTGTAGTTTTGCAACAGCTGGAGGGTTGGGAAACACTGACATAAATAAGTGTTTCCCAACCAAGGTGTCTCCAAAGCAAAGCTACAATGCTGTCCAGGCATGCTGGGAGTTGTAGTTTTGTAACAGCTGGAGGCACTCTGGTTGGGAAACATTTATCTATGTCCTATATCAGGGGTACTGAACTGGCAGACCACGGTCCAGATCCGGACTGCGTCCCCCAGTCATTCGGACCATCCGCTGGATCTCCCCTTATTCATTTGTAGCTGTGTCTTTAAGACGCCAATACAAATGAATAGCCGCGGCCCGGAGCGAGGGAGCGATGTGTCCCTGCCCTGCGCTTCTCCTATGATGCAGGTAGCACCATTAGCTGCCTGCATCATCTGCTCTGGCCAGGCCTGACTAGAAGAGGCCAGAGCAGCGGAGCAGTGCGGGACCTGGGACGGCGATCCTAAGCTCTCAGGTAAAAATTTGTGTTCCCCCATCTGTGACTCTCCAGTTATTGTAGAACTACAGCTACCATCATGACCTTTTGTCTGTGCATGATGGGAGTTGTAGTTTTACAACAGATGGAGAGTTACAGTGGCAAAGTTCATATGGGGGCACAGTGGCATCATTAATTCTGTGGTTACAGTGGCATCATTAATTCTGTGGTTACAGTGGCATCATTAATTCTGTGGGTACAGTGGCATCATTAATTCTGTGGTTACAGTGGCATCATTAATTCTGTGGGTACAGTGGCATCATTAATTATATGGGTACAGTGGCATCACTTATTTGGTGGTCACAGTGGAATCCTTAATTCTGTGGTCACAGTGGCATCATTAATTCTGTGGGGCACAGTGGCATAATTAATTCTGTGGGT
This sequence comes from Hyla sarda, assembly GCF_029499605.1. Lineage (NCBI taxonomy): Eukaryota > Metazoa > Chordata > Amphibia > Anura > Hylidae > Hyla > Hyla sarda. The sequence goes on from NW_026607832.1 coordinate 73,658, forward strand.
ACAGTGGCATCATTAATTCTATGGGTACTGTGGCATCATTAATTCTGTGGGTACTGGGGCATCATTAATTCTGTGGGTACAGTGGCATCATTAATTCTGTGGGTACAGTGGCATCATTAATTCTGTGACCACAGAATTAATGATGCCACTGTACCCACAGAATTAATGATGCCACTGTACCCACAGAATTAATGATGTCACTGTGCCTACAGAATTAATGATGCCACTGTGCCTCCAAAAGTAATGATGCCACTGTGCCCCACAGAATTAATGATGCCACTGTGCCCCACAGAATTAATGATGCCACTGTGCCCCACAGAATTAATGATGCCACTGTGCCCCACAGAATTAATGATGCCACTGTGCCCCACAGAATTAATGATGCCACAGTACCCACAGAATTAATGATGCCACTGTACACACAGAATTAATGATGCCACTGTACCCACAGAATTAATGATGCCACTGTGACCACAGAATTAATGATGCCACTGTGACCACAGAATTAATGATGCCACTGTGACCACAGAATTAATGATGCCACTGTACCCACAGAATTAATCATGCCACTGTGACCACAGAATTAATGATGCCACTGTACCCACAGAATTAATGATGTCACTGTGCCTACAGAATTAATGATGCCACTGTACCCACAGAATTAATGATGCCACTGTACCCACAGAATTAATGATGTCACTGTGCCTACAGAATTAATGATGCCACTGTGCCTCCAAAAGTAATGATGCCACTGTGCCCCACAGAATTAATGATGCCACTGTGCCCCACAGAATTAATGATGCCACTGTGCCCCACAGAATTAATGATGCCACTGTGCCCCACAGAATTAATGATGCCACAGTACCCACAGAATTAATGATGCCACTGTACCCACAGAATTAATGATGCCACTGTACCCACAGAATTAATGATGCCACTGTGACCACAGAATTAATGATGCCACTGTGACCACAGAATTAATGATGCCACTGTGACCACAGAATTAATGATGCCACTGTACCCACAGAATTAATCATGCCACTGTGACCACAGAATTAATGATGCCACTGTACCCACAGTGACATCATTAATTCTGTGGGTACTGTGGCATGATTAATTCTGTGGGTACAGTGGCATTATTATTTCTGTGGGTACAGTGCCATCATTAATTCTGTGGTCACAGTGGCATCATTAATTCTGTGGTCACAGTGGCATCATCAATTCTGTGGTCACAGTGGCATCATCAATTCTGTGGTCACAGTGGCATCATCAATTCTGTGGTCACAGTGGCATGATTAATTCTGTGGGTACAGTGGCATCATTAATTATGTGGGTACTGTGGCATCATTAATTCTGTGGGTACTGTGGCATCATTAATTCTGTGGGTACTGTGGCATCATTAATTCTGTGGGTACAGTGGCATGATTAATTCTGTGGTCACAGTGGCATGATTAATTCTGTGGGTACAGTGGCATGATTATTTCTGTGGGTACAGTGGCATGATTAAATCTGGGGTCACAGTGGCATGATTAATTCTGGGGTCACAGTGACATCATTCATTCTATAGGCACAGTGGCATCATTAATTCTGTGGGCACAGTGGCATCATTAATTCTGGGGTCACAGTGGCGTCATTCATTCTATAGGCACAGTGGCATCATTCATTCTGTGGGCACAGTGGCATCATTCATTCTGGGGTCACAGTGGCGTCATTCATTCTATAGGCACAGTGGCATCATTTTATTGTTTTAAGGGACACAGAGGTGCAATTAGTCAGCGTTAGAGCATAGCATCTGCAAGTAATGTTGCAGGGGAATAGTGTGTGGCAGTAATATAACAGGGGCCCAGTGTGTGGCAGAATTATTTTCAGGGGTACAGTGAATGGCAGTATTTTAAGGGGCACAGTGGGTAGCAGTAATATACCAGGGACACAGTGGGTGGCAGGTTTATATTCAGGGCAAAGTATGTGGTAGTATTATATTCAGGGATACAGTGTGTGGCAGTAGTATATTCAGGGGTACAGTGTGTGGCAGTATTATATTCGGGGGTACAGTGTGTGGCAGTATTATATTCAGGGGCCCTGTGTGTGGCAGTATTATATTCAGGGGCCCAGTGTGTGGCAGTATTATATTCAGGGGGTACAGTGTGTGGCAGTATTATATTCAGGGGTACAGTGTGTGGCAGTATTATATTCAGTGGGTACAGTGTGTGTGGCAGTATTATATCCAGTGGTTACAGTGTGCAGCAGTATTCAGGTTATACATCCTCCACACTTCAGTTGTTAGTTTGCTTTTGCCTTCATGGCGCTGAGGCCGCTAGGTGTGCACCAAGCATTAGCATACAGCTTGGACCTTTACCGGATGGCAGACCTGGATAAGCGGACCCTCACTAAAAATAGGTGAGAACCCCTGGTCTATATATATTCCCTATCTATCTATGTCAGTGTTTCCCAACCAGGGTGCCTCCAGCTGTTGCAAAACTACAACTCCCAGCATGCTGGGGTGACACCATTTTCTACCGCAACGGGTGACACCAACCCTAGCAACGCCACTGGCTGTGAGTACACAGCGTGTGAGCTGCGGGGTCGCGATCCACTGCAGGCCGGCGCGATGACTTCACATCATCGCGCCGGCGCCCGGAAATCCCGTCCCCGCGGCCGGCATACAGTAAGTACTAAGAGTATGCTCAGGGCCCAGGGGATTCGGGGGACAGAATATGTGCCAGGAGGATGGGGATTTAAAAACTTAGGGGAATTTTTAATGTGAGGGGCTGCAAGGCAAAGCACTGGGGGCACTATATGTGAAGAGCACATGACAGGGGGGCCCTCTGTGCTGTGCCCCTCACATATAATGCCCCTTGTGCTGTGCCCACACATATAAATTATATGTGTGGGGGGCACAGCACAGGGGGTATTATATGTGAGGGGCACAGCACAGGGGGCATTATATGTATGGGGCACAGCACAGGGGGCATTATATGATATAATTCCCCCTGTGCTGTGCCCCACACATATAATGCCCCCTGTGCTGTGCCCCACACATATAATGCCCCCATCATGCGCCCCTCATATATAATGCCCCATCATGCGCCCCTCATATATAATGCCCCCATCCTGTGCCCCTCATATATAATGCGCCATCATGCGCCCCTCACATATAATGCCCCCTGTGCTGTGCCCCTCACATATAATGCTCCTGTCATGTGCCCCAAACATATAATGCCCCCTGTGCTGTGCCCCTCACATATAATGCCCCCTGAGGGGACAGGACATGGGGGCATTATATGTGAGGGGCGCATGATGGGGGCATTATATGTGAGGGGCAAAGAACGGGGGCATTATATGTGAGGGGCAGAGAACGGGGGCATTATATGTGAAGGGCACAGCATGGGGCATTATATGTGAGGGGTGCATGATGGGGGCATTATATGTGAGGGGTGCATGATGGGGGCATTATATGTGAGGGGTGCATGATGGGGGCATTATATATGAGGGGCACATGATCGGGGCATTATATGTGAGGGGCAAAGAACGGGGGCATTATTTGTGAGGGGCACAGCACGGGGGCATTATATGTGAGGGGCACAGCAAAGGGGACATTATATGTGAGGGGCACAGCAAAGGGGACATTATATGTGAGGGGCACAGCACGGGGGGCATTATATGTGAGGGGCACATGATGGGGGCATTATATGTGAGGGACGCATGATGGGGGCATTATATGTGAGGGGCAAAGAACGGGGGAATTATATGTGAAGGGCACAGCACAGGGGGCATTATATGTTAGGGGCACAGGGCATTACTATGTGGGGGGAACGGGAAGGGTCATAATTATTTTATGAAGAGGCACAAGATGGAGCATTATTACTATATGTGAAGGCACAGAGTGTTCTGCATTTCAGAAGTATAGTGTATATTATGAGGATTTTCTGGGGTGTTACATTTTTTTATGGGCAACAATACATTTGGGTATTTTATTCAGAGGGAGCACTGCACAGCAAGTTATATTCAGAGAGTGCAGTGTGTGGTAGTATTATATTCAGAGAGTGCAGTGTGGGGTAGTATTATATTCAGAGAGTGCAGTGTGGGGTAGTATTATATTCAGAGAGTGCAGTGTGTGGTAGTATTATATTCAGAGAGTGCAGTGTGGGGTAGTATTATATTCAGAGAGTGCAGTGTGTGGTAGTATTATATTCAGAGAGTGCACTGCACAGCAAGTTATATTCAGAGAGTGCAGTGTGTGGTAGTATTATATTCAGAGAGTGCAGTGTGTGGTAGTATTATATTCAGAGAGTGCAGTGTGGGGTAGTATTATATTCAGAGAGTGCAGTGTGTGGTAGTATTATATTCAGAGAGTGCAGTGTGTGGTAGTATTATAGTCAGAGAGTGCACTGCACAGCAAGTTATATTCAGAGAGTGCAGTGTGTGGTAGTATTATATTCAGAGAGTGCAGTAAGGGGTAGTATTATATTCAGAGAGTGCAGTGTGTGGTAGTATTATATTCAGAGAGTGCAGTGTGGGGTAGTATTATATTCAGAGAGTGCAGTGTGTGGTAGTATTATATTCAGAGGGTGCACTGCACAGCAAGTTATATTCAGAGAGTGCAGTGTGTGGTAGTATTATATTCAGAGGGTACAGTGTGTGGTAGTATTATATTCAGAGAGTGCAGTGTGAGGTAGTATTATATTCAGAGAGTGCAGTGTGGGGTAGTATTATATTCAGAGAGTGCAGTGTGTGGTAGTATTATATTCAGAGAGTGCAGTGTGTGGTAGTATTATATTCCGAGAGTGCAGTGTGTGGTAGTATTATATTCAGAGAGTGCAGTGTGTGGTAGTATTATATTTAGAGGGTGCAGTGTATGATAGTATTATATTCAGAGGGTACGGTGTGTGGCGGTATTATATTCAGAGGGTACAGTGTGTTGTATATTCAGGGGGTACAGTGTGTCAGAATTATATTCAGAGGGTGTGTGCCAGTATTATATTCGAAGAATACAGTGTCTGGCAGGTTTATAATAATTATTGTTTTCATATAGAGGATCAGAATCATAGTGAGGAGACGTCTGGGCGTCTGCAGAGAGAAGATTTAGCTGGAACAAGTCCCGTGGTAAGTACATCTGAATTAGATAAGGAAAGACTATAGAGAAGATGTCACCTGTAGTCACTCATATCATTCTGTATCCTCCTCACTATGTCCTATCAGAGCTGGAGTGACTGCAGTTATGATGGGTGAAACAACAACTCCCAGCATCCCCTCACAACTGCTTAGGTCATACTGGGAGCTGTAGTTTTAAATGGTAAAAACCTCTTTAGCACTTTCCCATTCTGTGGCAATTGGTATATTTGATTATTATTCTGACATGTGAACATGGCCTAAGAGTCTTAAAGAAGGTTAGGACTGTATGATACATTTAATAATATTGTAAGTTCCGTAAGCAACACCTTGTTTTCTGTCCGCCAACACAAAATACTCTAATAGTGCCCCTCCCGAGACTCGACTCTGGATCCGCCCCTGGACCCATGTATACCATTCAGGAGCCAAGCAAGGAAAGAGTTAACTCACGCTGCTGCTGAGCAGCAGAACTACGGTTCTAGGTCAGGAAACCGGAGAAATGAATGGAAAAAGAGTTCCTCTCAATGACGGCGCTGGTCCAGGATTGAATGAAATTGTTTTATTATATACAGTGCAACGCGTTTCGATCCCGAACAGGGATCTTCATCAGGCATAGTGTACATACTGGAAAATACTTGCTTTTATAAGACAACAATTGAAGAAAAAAAAAAAAAGGGGGGGGGGGCGATGACAACTTCCGGAGTGCCGTAGAAGCTGTGTGCAAAAAACATACACATTAATAAAACTAAAATAGCATAAAACAATTGAATAAATAAGTAAAATAATTGTAATGAAAGGCCTGATATATTGTCTAAATAAAAACCAATATAATACATTTATTTAATTAACCCCTTAAGGACGCAGGACGTACTCAAACGACCCCTTTTCCGAGTCCTTAATGACTCAGGACGTTTGAGTACGTCCTGTCATATCCCGGCCCCCCGCCGCTAGCCGGAGGGGCGCCGGAGCCGGATGCCTGCTGAAATCGTTCAGCAGGCATCCCGGCATATCGCCTAGGGGGGTCATGATGACCCCCCATGTCGGCGATCGCAGCGCATCGCTCGCCAATTCAGACGAGCGATGCGCTGCGATTCCGTTCCCCGCCACTCGCCGGGCGGGGATCGGAGCCGGATGTCTGCTGATTTCTATCAGCAGACATCCCGGCAGTGTGCCGGAGGAGGTCCGGAGGACCTCCTATACCGGCGATCGCTGCAGGACGCCGGTAACTACTAACCGGCGTTCTGCAGCGGTTCCAGGTCATCAGGGTCACGTGTGACCCTGTGACCTGGATATAGATGGTGACTGGTGGTGTAGTATACACCACCAATCACCATCCATGCTGTACTGGGGGCTGGCATTGTGGCCACCCCCCTCAGTACAGCTGTGATTGGGTGGCCAAAGTGGCCATACCAATCACAATGTAATGGGAGGGGATCTGGTGGGCTAGGAGCATGTTGCTCCGTTCTGCCCGCCATTTCAGAGAGATCTGGTGTGCAGGACGGAGCCCCGTGCTGCCCACCATCCCCTCAGTAAAAAAAAAGTGCCCCTTGCCCCCTTTCTGTGGCCCCTTGGCACAGAAATCCCCAGGGATAGCTTTAGATTAGGTAGGGACAGGTTAGGGTTAAAAAAAAAAAGTGTTTTTTATTTTTTTATTTTTTCCAGCGTACCTCAGTGGGTGTCCGTGGGTCCGTAGCACCTTTAGCTGCGTGACCCCGGCCCTGCTGGGTCGCTGCGGTCTGCCGCCAGCGTTTTTTTTGGGCGCAGATCTTTTTTTCTTTTTTTTTTTCCTAAGCGTGTGTGCGGACCCTCTTAGTTATAAAAGAGCGGTCCGCCAACGTTTGTTAAAGCCCACCCGCCGCTGATCAGTCCCGTAGTACTGATCAGCGTTTTTTTTGTGGTGCCGGCGCTTTTTTTCGGGTTTTCTAGCGTGTTTTTGCACCCATAGGCGGTCCGTGCCCCCAGTAGCAGGCGTGTACTGTGTGGCCGGACCTTACCTGTGTGTGCGGCGTGCCTCACCGCTGTCAGTGATTTATCACTGATCAGCGTTTTTTTTGGTGGTAAAGGCACTTTTTTCGGTTACCGCGTTCTTTTTTTGCACCCATAGGTGTTCCGTGCCACCAGTAGCAGGCGTGTACTGTGTGGACGGACCGTACCTGTGTGTGCAGCCTGTCCCACCGCTATCGGTGATTTATCACTGATCAGCGGTTTTTTTGGGTTCAGGCGGGTGCATTTTTTCGGGATTAAGCGTTTTTTTAATTTTATTTTTCGTTTTTTTTGTGTGGGGGTCTGTGTACAAGCCACCAGCCACTGTTCTGGGCTGAGTGGCCGGACCCCCCACTGACTTCTGCGCCCCCTGCCGCCACAAGCGCTAATCAGTGCGCACACCATTGATTAGATAAACGCTTTTTTGTGGCGCAGGTCTTTTTTTGCGTTAGAAGTCCCCTTTCTAAAAAAAAATAAAAGTCCCCTTTTTTATATTTTTTTTCTTTCTGTTAGGGCGGGTTAGTTTAGTTTAGTTAGGTTAGGCTAGGGAGGGTTAGGGAGGTAATATCGCACCACACCACACGCAGCACATACACCGATAAAGTTTTTCCACACACACACACACACACACCCCCCCCCCCCCCCCCGTATCCACATTAGAGTAGGGAAATGGCCCGCAGAGTGTTCTCGGCGGAGGAGGCATATGACCTAATTGCCTCCGATACCGAGAGCGGCTCAGAGGATGATGAAGACCCCAGCTTCCTTATTTCATCGTCCTCCTCATCATCTAGTTCAGATGATGAGCCAAGGCGGCGGAGACGCCGCCGTGCGGTGCCGCAAACCTCCTCTGCCCTTGACCCTGTGCCCCATGCTAGTATGAGTCCCCCTGGCGCTCATACTAGTGAAGCCCCCCTGCCAAGGTCACTGGTACCTCGTACCGGAGAACTTGACTGGGCTGAGCCAGCGGACCACGAGCCCGTGATTCCTGAGTTTGTTGGCGACTCAGGAATCAAAATTAACATTGTCGGGTTCACTGAAAAGGACTTTTTCGGTCATTTTTTCAGTGACGACTTTGTTAATTTGATGGTTACACAGACGAATCTGTATGCCCAACACTTCGTCGCCGCTAACCCGGGCTCATTTTTAGCTAGACCCGGCGGCTGGACTCCAGTCGATGCAGCCGAAATGAGGACCTTTTGGGGCCTCGCGCTGCATATGGATATAGTTAAAAAACCCTGTGTCAGGCAATATTGGAGTGGGGACGTCTTTTACCAGACACCCCTCTACAGTATGGCCATGACACGTCCCCGGTTCGAGGCCATTTGGAGATGTTTGCATTATGCTGATAATGCGGCATGTCCCCCCCGAACTGATCCTGCGTATGACCGCCTGTATAAAATCAGGCCGGTCATCAATCACTTCGGGGCCAGATTTTGGGAGGCCTATGTCCCGGGGCGGGAGGTCTCTATTGATGAGTCGCTCATCAGCTTCAAGGGGAGACTCAGCTTCCGGCAATACATCCCAACCAAGCAAGCGCGGTATGGCGTGAAGATGTATAAACTTTGCGAGAGTACCTCTGGGTACACTTGCAAGTTTATAGTGTATGAGGGACGAGATTCCCGTTTTGAACCCCCAGAATGTCCCTCCACTCTGGGTGTTAGCGGGAAAATCGTTTGGGGCCTTTTGCACCCATTGCTAGATAAAGGTTACCACCTTTATGGGGATAACTTTTATACTAGTATCCCTCTCTTCACATCCCTCGCCGCCAGATCCACGGTCGCTTGTGGGACAGTCCGGAAGAATCAAAGAGGCCTTCCGCCCCATCCCCTACATGCTCCTATCCCCCGGGGTGAGTCCCGTGCCTTTTCCCATGAGAACCTGTTGTTGGTCCGGTATAAGGACAAGAGGGATGTCCTTATGCTCACCACAATTCATGGGAATGGCAGCACCCCTGTCCCTGTGCGAGGTACCGCGGGACCGGTCCTCAAGCCTGATTGTATTCTGGACTACAATCAGTATATGGGGGGAGTTGATCTTTCTGATCAAGTCCTCAAGCCATATAATGCCATGCGGAAAACACGTGTATGGTATAAAAAGGTTGCGGTCTACATGGTACAGGTTGCCATGTACAACTCTTTTATACTGTACCAGAACGCTGGCAACACAGGGACATACCTGGAGTTCCAAGAGGTAGTTCTAAAGGCCCTCATCTTTGGTGACCGCCAAGGAGCGGGTCAGAGCACCTCTGGAACTTTAGGTCCCCGGATCGTCCCGGGCCAACACTTTCCTGGTGTGATCCCCAACACTAGAAGGTCGGGACGAACCCAGAAGAAATGCAGAGTGTGTTACAGGAAGGGGAGACGGAGGGACACCACCATTCAGTGTGACACTTGCCCAGATAATCCGGGCCTCTGCATAGACTGCTTCAGGGAGTATCACACTTCCATGGAGTACAAAATTTTCCATCCTTTGCCCTAATTTTCAATCCCCAGAATTCGGCTCCAATGTACCAGTCCAGGGTACATTGACTTCCAAATTTTATACCAAAATACCCTATCCCCCCCCGCCCAAAAAAAAAATTAACATATGCAAAAGTCGTGAAAACCCTGTGGGGTATTAAGGTTCACTTTACCCCTTGTTACATTCCCCAAGGGGTCTAGTTTCCAAAATGGTATGCCATGTGTTTTTTTTTTTTTGCTGTCCTGGCACCATAGGGGCTTCCTAAATGCGGCATGCCCCCAGAGCAAAATTTGCTTCCAAAAAGCCAAATGTGACTACTCCTCTTCTGGGACCTGTAGTGCGCCAGCAGAGCACTTTTCACCCCCATATGGGGTGTTTTCTGAATCGGGAGAAATTGGGCTTCAAATTTTGGGGGGTATTTTCGCCTTTAACCCTTTGTAAAAATGTGAAATTTTGGGGAAACCAAGCATTTTAGGTAAAAATTATTTTTTTTTTTTTTACATATGCAAAAGTCGTGAAACCCTTGTGGGGTATTAAGGTTCACTTTACCCCTTGTTACATTCCCCAAGGGGTCTAGTTTCCAAAATGGTATGCCATGTGGGTTTTTTTTTGCTGTCCTGGCACCATAGGGGCTTCCAAATGCAGCATGCCTCCAGAGCAAAATTTGCTTCCAAAAAGCCAAATGTGACTACTTCCCTTCTGAGACCTGTAGTGCGCCAGCAGAGCACTTTTCACCCCCATATGGGGTGTTTTCTGAATTGGGATAAATTGGGCTTCAAATTTTGGGGGGTATTTTGTGCTTTGACCCTTTGTAAAAATGTAAAATTTTTGGGAAACCAAGCATTTTAGGTAATTATTTATTTATTTTTTTTACATTTGCAAAAGTCATGAAACACCTGTGGGGTATCAAGGCTCACTTAATTCCTTGTTACATTCCTCAAGGGGTCTAGTTTCCAAAATGGTATGCCAAGTGTTTTTTTTTTTTTTTTTTGCTGTTTTGACACCCTAGGGGCTTCCTAAAGGTGACATGCCCCCCAAAAACCATTTCAGAAAAATGTTCTCTCCAAAATCCCCTTGTCGCTCCTTCCCTTCTGAGCCCTCTACTGTGCCCGCCGAACACTTTACATAGACATATGAGGTATGTGCTTACTCGAGAAAAATTGGGCTACAAATACAAGTAAAAATGTTCTCCTTTTACAACATGCAAAAATTCTAAAATTGGGTCTACAAGAACATGCGAGTGTAAAAAATGAAGATTTTGAATTTTCTCCTTCACTTTGCTGCTATTCCTGTGAAACACCTAAAGGGTTAAAACACTGACTGAATGTCATTTTGAATACTTTGGGGGGTGCAGTTTTTATAATGGGGTCATTTGTGGGGTATTTCTAAGATGAAGACCCTTCAAATCCATTTCAAACCTGAACTGGTCCCTGAAAAATTGTGATTTTGGAAATTTTGTGAAAAATTGGAAAATTGCTGCTGAACTTTGAAGCCCTCTGATGTCTTCCAAAAGTAAAAACTCGTCAATTTTATTATGCAAACATAAAGTAGACATATTGTATATGTGAATAAAATAAAATAATATTTGGAATATCCATTTTCCTTACAAGCAGAGAGCTTCAAAGTTAGAAAAATGCAAAATTTTCACATTTTTCATCAAATTTTGGGATTTTTCACCAAGAAAGGATGCAAGTTACCAAAAAATTTTACCACTAAGTTAAAGTAGAATATGTCACGAAAAAACAATCTCGGAATCAGAATGATAACTAAAAGCATTCCAGAGTTATTAATGTTTAAAGTGACAGTGGTCAGATGTGCAAAAAATGGCCGGGTCCAAAGGTGTAAAATGGCTGGGTCCTTAAGGGGTTAAAGGGGTATTCTGGTGGACTTTTTTCTTTTTAAGTCAACTGGTGCCAGAAAGTTTAAAAGATTTGTAAATTAATTCTATTGAAAAAAAATCTTAATCCTTCCAGTACTTATTAGTGGCTGTATTCTCCAGAGGTTCTTTTCTTTTTGGATTTCTTTTCTGTCATGACCACAGTGCCCACTGCTGACACCTCTGTCCATGTCAGGAACTGTCCAGAGCAGGAGAAAATCCCCATAGCAAACATATGCTGCTCTGGACAGTTCCTAAAATGGACAGAGGTGTCAGCAGAGAGCACTGTGGTCATGAAAGAATTGAAATCCTAAAAGAAAAGAATTTTCTCTGTAATATATAGCCACTAATAAGTACTGGAAGGATTAAGATTTTTTAATAGAAGTAATTTACAAATCTGTTTAACTTTTTGGCACCAGTTGATAAAAAAAAAAGTACCCCTTTAAATGTTTCGTATAAAACAGTCTGCAATCTTTCCTGCAAAGACCCGAATGGTTAACACAAATGTAAGATTTCTTGGCATTGCAACAAATAAGCTTTTTGTATGGAGGGCACCTGTCAATTCAAGGGGTTCTTGCACATTTTGCTGACCCCCCTCCTCACATTTCTTCCTCTCTAATATTCACTGTCTGCAGTGGTCTGTTGGTGATAGCTGGCCCTTGATTGTCCCGCACCCTGTCCTATCTGGTTACCAGTGCTCTCTCTGACGTGCCCACTGGCAGAAACCTTAACACTGACAGACAAACAGGCCTCCAGGTTCCACCACGTTGACTGCCCCATTGCTCAGTGCATTTTCCACCAACACAAACTGTACTCTTTTGGTTGGTAGTGTGGTAACCACGAGTGAAACCCGTGACCGCCACTATGCTGGGGTTAGCTACTTGGTTCTTGGGGGGGGGTTATGAACCCAGGGTCGGATGGTATTAACCCTTAATGTCGCGTGAAGCCACTGTAGTCTTGGTATCTCCCGGGGTACTACAGGTCCGGGGAACTCCGTCTCCCCACAGGCTAGCAAGGAAAGAATTGACTCCACACTAGGTTGCAGTTTAACGGAGGCTTTACTAACTTGAAGATAGGTGGTACAATCTCCACAGCGCTCAACCAAAGTCTCCCAAAGGTTTAACAGACAGTCTCTAGAGGACCACACAGCTTGCAGTGCCTGGACTTGATATTGCATATATGCTTGGCTCTTACGGCCGGACTAGGAGTTTTAGGTCTGCGCTATATTAGGTTTGAGATCAAAGTCACTTACTGAAGTGTCGGTAGATTTGTGGCTTTTCGCCGAAAGATAATGAATTGTCCTTTAGGAATTCTCTGATCAAGGCTGAAGTAAAGGCTTGATATTAGTTGGGGTTTCTTCATGCTTTTCTTATCTCTCTCTCTCATCTTTGCTCTCACTCCTCTGCGGATTCTTCACTCTGTACTCTGAACTGAATGAATTGCTTTACTCCTCCTCTATTCCTCTCACAGGAAATGCCACCCTTTATAAGGGAAGGCTGAACTAAAGCCCATTGGCCAGGCAGCTGTGGATCATAGAGTTGTCTGTATCCCCTTTAGGATTTACAATAAAGTTACATACAAGTGATAACATAATATAACACCTTAAACAAAAGTTCAGTCTAGCCCTCAGTCCTCCACTCTCACATACCCTAACTAAGCCTGAGGTTGCTAGGCAACATACTTAAAGCTACAGACACCTATTAACGGATTGCTAAATTATAACAGTGAAAATACAGATTAGAAATGGTTGAGTCCCTGCAGGGGAGCCCCCAGGACACTGGAGGTCTCAATCTGACAGGTCCTAAAATACCTTGACACAATGTACCTTTACTGGGACACCACAGTAGCATGGTAGACATAAACATAAGGCATAACCTCCCATGGACACTCATAAGTAACTGTGCTTCTCCCATAAAGAACTTCACACCCCTAAAGGCGTATTCCACTGGAAATTAGTTCTATAAAAAAATCCTAATCCTTCCAGTACTTCTCAGCTGCTGTATACTACAGTGGAAGTTCTTTTCTTTTTGAATTTCCTTTCTGTCTGACCACAGTGCTCTCTGCTGACACCTCTGCCCATGTCAGGAACTGTCTGGAGCAGAAGCATATTCCAATAGCAAACCTATCCTGCTCTGGACAGTTCCTGACATGGACAGAGGTGTCAGCAGAGAGCACTGTGGTCAGACAGAAAGGAAATTCTAAAAGAAAAGAGATACCTCTAGAGCATACAGCAGCTTATAAGTACTGGAAGGATTAAGATTTTTAAATGGAAGTAATTTACAAATCTGTTAAACTTTCTGGTACCAGTTGATTTAAAAAATAAATCTAGTTTTCCACTGGAGTACCACTTTAACCTCTTAAGGGCCCCGCATCATATTGCGGCGGGCCCGGCATCATAGTGAAGCCGGGACCCGCATCTAACAGTGCGCGGCACTGATCGCAGTGCCGCGCGCTATTAACCCTTTAGCCACTCAAAGCTGAGCCGCGCAGCTAAAAACGAAAGTAAAAGTGCCCGGCTAGCTCAGGGAGCTGTTCGGGATCATCGCGGTATAATGTCGGCATCCCGAACAGCTGTAGCACAGGAGGAGGTCTTCTTACCTTCTCCTGTGCTGTCCGATCGCCGAATGAATGCTTCAAGCCTGAGATCCAGGCTTGAGCATCCAATCGCCAAAAACACTGATTGATCCATTCCTATGGAGATGGATCAATCAGTGGTAAAGATCAGTTAATGCAATTTTATAGCCCGCCCTGTAGGAGCTATAATATTGCATAAGAAAAGTGTAAAAAAAAAAAAAATCATTAACCCTTTCAATTATCCCTTCCCCTAATAAAAGTTTGAATCGCCCGGCATTTCCAAGAATAAAAAAAACACAGTGTAAATAAAAATAAACATATGTGGTATCATCGCGTGCAGAAATGTCCGAATTATAAAAATATACTGCTTTTTAAAACGCACGTTCAATGGCGTATGCGCAAAAAAATTCCAAAGTCCAAAATAGCGTATTTTTGATCACTTTTTATACCACAAAAAAGTGAATAAAAAGTGATCAATAAGTCTGATCAGAACAAAAATGATACAGCTAAAAACTTCAGATCACGGCGCAAAAAATGAGCTCTCATAGCGCCCGGAACACAGAAAAATAAAAAAGTTATAGGGGTCAGAAGATGACCATTTTAAACGTATAAATGTTCCTGCATGTATTCATGATTTTTTTCTGAAGTGATACAAAATCAAACCTATACAAGTAGGGTATCATTTTAACCATATGGACCTACAGAATAAAGATAAGGTGTAATTTTTGCCAAAAAATGTACTGCGTAAAAACGGAAGCCCCCAAAACGTACAAAATAGAGTTTTTTCATCAATTTTGTCGCACATTGATTTTTTTTCCCGTTTCACCGTAGATGTTTGGGTAAAATGACTAATGTCATTACAAAGAAGAATTGGTGACGCAAAAAATAAGCCATCATATAGAATTTTAGGTGAAAAGTTTAAAGAGTTATGATTTTTTAAAGTTAAGGAGGAAAAATTGAAAATGAAAAAACGGAAAAAGCCCGGGTCCTTAAGGGGTTAATGGAATGAGTAACCTCGTCTTTACAGAGAAATGCAGTGACCATACAGTGTGAGAAGAAATGGTAAAATATTGTCAGAAGGTTCCTCAGTAAGATTGTAAGAAAGCTCGGCTAACATCTTAAAGGGGTACTCCGGCCCTGAGACATCTTATACCCTATCCAAAGGATAGGGGATATGATGTCTCCCCATGGGGGTCCCGCCGCTGGGGACCCCCGCAATCTTGTATTCGCCACCCACCTGTTTGAGCTGCACACAGCGGTGCCAGCTCACAAACAGCCGGGTGGCGACCACGGGGCCAGAGTATCATGACCTCCCCGCCAACCCCCAACCCCCCCCCCCCCGCCTCCGTGTGATGTCACCCCCCCCCGCCCCCCGTATGCAAGTCTATGGAATGGGGGGTAGAGGAGTGTACATGGGTGACAGAGGGGGGATGGCCAAGGTGGACATGGATGACAGGAGGGACAGAGGGGTGATTAGGGTGGAGGGACAATGGTGACAGATGTAGACTGGGGGGTGGTCAGAGGGGTGGATGGGGGGGGGGGACATGTGTTGCAGAGGAATGGACAGAGGTGGCCAAGGTGGACATGGATGACAGGATGGTGGACACGGGAGATATGGGGGTGAACAGGCATAACGGGGGTGGACAAGGATGACAAGGGGGATAAAAGAGGGGTGACAAAGGGATAGAGGGGTGAATAGGGGGGTAGACATGTGTTACAGGGGGGTGGACAGGGAGGGGTGGACATGGGTGACAGGGATAGACAGGGGGTGGACATGGATGACAGGGGTGAGGGGGGGTGGACGGGGTTAAGAAGGGGTAACAGAGGGTAGGAAAGGGTACAGTACCTTTTTGCCATTTTTCTTCACTACACTGGCACAGTAATCAGGCGCAGCTTCCACCTTCCTCCCCTGTCCGGCAGGGCAGCGACTCAGGGCTCCGACAGGGCACTCACTCACTGGGACGCTGGGGGGGGGGGGGGGGGGGAGGGGGACGCTGGGGCACGGGTCATTACACCGGCACGGTAATCCGGCAGAGCACCGCCAGTGCACTCACTCACTGGGCCGCTGG
The DNA here is from genome assembly GCF_029499605.1 of Hyla sarda. NCBI lineage: Eukaryota > Metazoa > Chordata > Amphibia > Anura > Hylidae > Hyla > Hyla sarda. The sequence continues at coordinate 89,729 of NW_026607832.1, forward strand.
GGGTGGAAGGGGGATGCTGGGGCACGGGTCACTACACCGGCACGGTAATCCGGCAGAGCACCGCCAGTGCACTCACTCACTGGGACGCAGGGTGAGAGGAATGCAGGGGGTTGCGATGTGTGCACGCACAGCAAAGCGCACACATACTTCCCTCCCCCCCTGCGGCGCCATAAATTTCAGACGCGCAGGCCAGGCCGGTGAATAAAAAAATAAAATATTTGCCGTCAAAATCCCGCGGCACCCCAGTTGGGAATCACTGCTCTAGATAGTCTGTATACGATATCCGAACCAAAGTAGCTTATGTTGTAACAAGTTACTTCCTACTCAATTGTATTGTTCTACTATAGTCAATTAACTAATAAGCTTGTAATGCTTTCTTACTAATGATATCTAATTGATATTCATTTATATATATCATTGTGTTTGTGAGGCTTCTTCCACCCTACAAAATTCTCAGTTTTTAAACATCCGTACGAAGTTCCGTCTGAAAATCAGCTGAAAACGTCAGTTACAAAATCCTATACTGTCGTTAGAAAATCCCTTCATAGTCTATGGGGTTTTTCTAATAGCCATTTTAACCCGTTATAGCCCGTTATTAATAACGGACGTTATTTTGTGACGGAAGATAGACACGGGAGAAATAGTTCATGAACCTGCATATCTTTATAATACCTGTCAGGGCCGCAGGCTGGGCCGTCCTCCTGCCCTGTACAGTAACACGGGCCGGACTGGCCTATTTGTCAACCAGGAAATATCCCATTTCAGCCGCTTACCCTGTGGGCCAGGCTGGATAAGAGCAAGCACCGCTACGCGCGTAATGACGCTCGGTCACGTCACGCTCCCAGAACTCAAGGGCCTACGTTCTGACGCCGGCCCTAGGTATTCTGAGAGTGTGACGTGACCGAGCATCATTACGCGTGTAGCTGTGCTTGCTCTTATCTAGGGGAAGGTGCTGCCCTGAATCCCCGGCAACTAAAAAGGTACCAGCCGCGGTGGGGGTTGTCTAATCAGGGGGTAGTATCTGTCTACTGGGGGGGGGGTCTAATCTGGGGGTACTATCTGTCTACTGGGGGGGTCTAATCTGGGGGTTCTACCTACCTACTGGGGGGGGGTTCTAATCTGGGGGTACTAACTGCCCACTGGGGAGTTCATCTGGGGAGACTACCTGCCTACTTGTGGGTTAATCTGGTGGTACTACCTGCCTACTGCGGGGGGGGGGGTTAATCTGGGGGTACTACCAGTCTACTGCGGGGGGGTCTAATCTGAGGGTACTACCTGTCTACTGGGGGAGGGGTCTAATTTGGGGGTACTACCTGTCTACTGGGGGGGGGGTGTAATTTGGGGGTACTACCTTTCTACTGGGGGGGGTGTAATTTGGGGGTACTACCTGTCTAATGGGGGGGGGGTCTAATTTGGGGGTACTACCTGCCTAATGATACATTTTCATAATTTTTCTTAATTAATATTTTTATGACCATATTTCATAATTTTAACCCCTTAAGGACCGAGGTGATTTTGGCCTTAAGGACCAGAGCATTTTTTGCAGATCTGACCACTGTCACTTTAACCCCTTAAGGACTCAGCATTTTTCCGTTTTGCATTTTCATTTTTTCCTCATCACCTTCTAAAAATCATAACGCTTTCAATTTTGCACCTAAGAATCCATATGATGGCTTATTTTTTGTGCCACCAATTCTACTATGCAGTGACATTAGTTATGTTACCAAAAAATCCACGGCGAAACGGCGAAATCATTGTGCGACAAAATTGAAGAAAAAATTTCCTTTTGTAAATTTTGGGGGCTTCCGTTTCTACGCAGTGCATTTTTTGGTAAAAATAACACATCATTTTTATTCTGTAGGTCCATACGGTTAAAATGATACCCTACTTATATAGGTTGGATATTGTATTACTTCGGAAAAAAATCATAACTACATCATGCAGGAAAATTTATATGTTAAAAATTCTCATCTTCTAACCCCTATAACTTTTTTAGTTTTCTGCATACAGGCCGGTATGAGGACTCATTTTTTGCGCCGTGTTCTGAAGTTTTTATCGGTACCATGTTTGTATTGATCGGACTTTTTGATCGCTTTTTATTCATTTTTTCATGATATAAGAAGTGACCAAAAATACACTATTTTGGACTTTGGAATATTTTTTGCGTGTAAGCCATTGAACGAGCGATTTAATTAACAATATATTTTTATAGTTCGGACATTTTCGCACGCAGCGATACCACATATGTTTATTTCGTTTTTTTTTTTTTATGGGAAAAGGGGTCAAACTTTTATTAGGGAAGGAGTTAAAGGGGTACTCTGGTGAAAACCTTTTTTCTTTTAAATCAACTGGTGGCAGAAAGTTAAACATATTTGTAAATTACTTCTTTTAAAAAATTTTTAATCCTTCCTGTACTTCCTGATGACATCACGAGCACAGTTCTCTCTGCTGACGTTATTATAATAATAATCCCAGAAGAAGAGAGAAAGCTAGCAGCCATATATAAATTGCACACCACAAATATTCAATATGTTCCCAAAAATATATATAAATCTTTATTTATCACAAAACAGACAGATGAGTACATACAATTAAAAACAATTAAAAACACATGATCCAAAAGCGGAGGAATATAATCCTACTACGCCCACCCTGCAGTGGGTACACATAACCCTAAGATGTAAACCAGTCCCGGACCAATGAAACACAAACCAATCTATGCAGCAAATTCTAAAGATTGTACCAATAAGTAGCACCTGGCAAATGTAAATATAATATATAAAACGCCTAGCAGCCTAACCAATGTCAGTGTAATGAAAAATATATGTGAGTCTCAGTGCATATAAATCTGACCAATGTAAGGTGCAAAAAACTAAATCTCAGTGCATATAATAAATCTGACCAATGTAAAGTGCAATACTACGACCTGAGAAAAGTGCTGTATGTCCATCAAGTCTGGCTGTCAGGCTCAGTGCTAAAGTGCTGCTACCGGGACTCCTCACATCCAAAGCAGGGAGAAGCTGACCCTTTTTTTTTCTATTTAATTATAATAATAATAACACTTTATTTATTGTTGTCCTTAGTGGGATTTGAATCCAAGTCTCCAGCACTGCAAGGCAGCAGTGCTAACCACTGAGCCACCATGCTGCCCTTAGCATACATCTGCTATGCATGGTTGCTAAAACGGACACAGATGTCAGCAGAGAGCACTGTGTTCATGATGTCATCAGTGTTCCAAAAAAAAGGAATTTCCTCTGTAGCATTCAGCAGCTAATAAGTACTGGAAGGATTAAGATTTTTTTAATAGAAGTAATTTACAAATCTGTTTAACTTTCTGCCACCAGTTGATTTAAAAGAAAAAAGGTTTTCACCGGAGTACCCCTTTTAAATGACCTTTGTTAACTTCTTTTTTTCACTTTTTTTTTTTTTACAGTGTTATAGCTCCCATAGGGACCTATAACACTGCACACACTGATCTCCTATGCAGATCCCTGCAAAGCCCTAGCTTTGCACGGATCAGTCAGATAGGGGCTCGATTGCTCAAGCCTATAGCTCAGGCTTGGAGCAATCAATCGACGATCGGACGCCGCGGAGAGAGGTAAGGAGACCTCCGCCTGCGTACCAGCTGATCGGAACATCGCAATTTTATCGCGATGTCCCGATCAGCCAGAGTGTGCTGCCGGGAAGCGTTTACTTTCGTTTTCAGACGCGGCTTCAATTTTGATCGCCGCGTCTGAAGGGTTAACAGCGTGTGGCACAACGATCGATGCTGCGCGCTGTTAGCCCAGGGTCCCGGCTATGATTAGCAGCCGGTACCGACACGGTGTGACGCCCTGAGTCCTTAAGAGGTTAAGCATTAATAACTCTGGGATGCTTGTACTTATGAATTTGATTCAGAGATTGTTTTTTCGTGACAAATTCAACTTTATCCTAGTGGTAAATTTTTGTCGATTCTTGCATCATTTCTTTGTGAAAAATTCCAAAATTTTATGAAAAATTTGAAAAGTTTGCATTTTTCTAACTTTGAAGCTCTCTGCTTGTAAGGAAAATAGGCATCTCAAATAAATTATATATTGATTCACATATACAATATGTCTACTTTATGTTTGCATCATACGGGAGATATCTTTATATTATTATATTATATACAATATATTATGTTTTCATCATAAAGTTGACATGTTTTTACTTTTGGAAGACATAAGAGGGCTTCAGAGTTCAGCATCAATTTTCCAGTTTTTCACAAAATTTTCAAAATCGGAATTTTTCACAGACCATGTCAGTTTTGAAGTGGATATGAAGGGTCTTCATATTAGAAATACCCCACAAATGACCCCATTATAAAAACTGCACCCCTCAAAGTATTCAAAATGACATTCAGAATGTTTGTTTACCCTTTAGGTGTTTCACAGGAATAGCAGCAAAGTGAAGGAGAAAATTCTAAATCACAATTTTTTACACTAACCTGTTCTTGTAGACCCAGTGTTTGAATTTTAACAAGGGGTAAAAGGAGAGAAATCCCCCCAAATGTGTAACCCAATTTCTCTCGAGTAAGGAAATACCTCATATGTGTATGTCAAGTGTTCGGAGGGCGCAGTAGAGGGCTCAGAAGGGAAGGAGCGACAATGGGTTTTTGGAGAGTGAGTTTTTCTGAAATGATTTTTGGGGGGCATGTCACATTTAGGAAGCCCCTATGGTGCCAGAACAGCTGAAAAGCCCCCACATGGCATACTATTTTGGAAACTACACCCCTCAAGGTACATAATAAGGGCAGGGGTTTATGTAACAAGGGCAGGGGTTTACAGCAAGGAAACTTGCTGTAAACACCTGCCCATGTGAATGTACATTCACATGGGGGACGGGCAAAACTACAACTCCCAGCATGCCCTTTGGCTGTCCGATCATGCTGGGGGTTGTAGTTATGCAACAGCTGGAGGCACACTGGTTGCAAAACACAGTTTGTTACTTAACTCAGTGTTTCGCAACCCATGTGTCTCCAGCTGTTGCTAAACTACAACTCCCAGCATGCATGGTCTGTCAGTGCATGCTGGGAGTTATAGTTTTGCAACAGCTGGAGGCAAACAGGTTGGGAAACACTGAGTTAGGAAACAGACAATGCTTCCCAACTAGTGTGCCTCCAGTTGTTGCAAAACTACAACTCCAAGCATGCCCAGACAGTCTAGGCATGCTGAAAGTTGTAGTTCTGTAACATCTGGAAGAGCACAGATTGGAGACCAGTGCACAGTGGTCTCCAAACTGTGGCCCTCCAGATGTTGCAAAACTACAACTCCCAGCATGCCCAGACAGCCAAAGGCTGGGCATGCTGTGAGTTGTAGTTTTAAAACTCCTAGAAGCAACAGTGAAGATCACATTACAGCGATCTTCACTGCTGCATCTGATGCCACAGCTGCCTCCTCCACTTGTGCCTGCCGCCGGTCCCAGGTATGTGCCGTGGGCCACCCCATCACCCCCCCCCCCCCCCCACCAAAGCACTCATCATCCCCCGCTCTGCCCGACTTCTAGGAACGGGCAGACTGAGGGAAATGAACTTTAAACCCCCCCCCAGTCAGCTGAGACACCCCCCCCCCCAGTCAGCTGACACACTGTGATTGGTCCACAGGGACCAATCACAGGGATTGCTGACTAGGACCATCCACAGATGGTCCTGGGGGAGGCTTGCAGAAGTTGTCTCCTGCTGGTAACAGCGGGACTTCTGCCAGCTAACCCATGCGATGCCGCGCATCGCCGGGTTAACTGAATGCCTTTTATAAACGGCGGAATGCGCGAAGGACCTGCCCAATCGGCCGTTTATATAAGGCATTCTGTGGGAAGGGGTTAGTTGAGTTATTACCGTACGACAAAGTGCTCCACCAATCAGAGGCTGAGCAGTGCTGTTGGCTGTCTGAGCATGCTGGGAGTTGTAGTTATGTGAAACCATATTCAACTGCGGCTCTTCATACATTTGGGGCACCTTACTCCGAGATATTTTTGTTTCTCACTGACATATAAAACACTGATTTATAATAAATTCCCTACTTTGTCTATTATAACAATAATTACAACTATTGGAATATTTGTCTAATAGAAATGTTTATTCATCTTTTCCAGTGTTCATACATACAGGTTGGTGGTGAATACCCATAGTATACTGGCGATGATGGTAATGACACCTTTAATCTCGGGGATATTGACAATTAGGATGGCAACGGTGACCCGTCCCAGGAACTGTCTGACCGAGTTAATATAGTCCATCGGTCCGGTGATGCTGGTCACTATCCCCCTTGGCATAACCCACGTCAGAAGCTGGAGTGTGATGGCGATCCAGGTGAGCCTGTCACTGAAGAAGCCGATCCAGCTGATGGCGGTGGGGTTACAGATCACGTAAAGAAGCTCTATAGTGCTGTTGGTGGTAATCCAGGTCACAAACTCATTGACTGGGTTCATCCAGGCAAGCAGGGAGCTGCTGGTGATGGTGGGGATCCAGAAGATCAAGTCAGTGGTGGTGTCTATCCAGGACAGCAGGTCACTGATGATAGTAGCAAACGAGATCAGGTCGTCAACAGCATCTATGAACCGGTCCAGCAGGTTGTTATCGATGGGAATATAGCATAGCAGGCAGATGATCATGTCACCATAAGTGCTGATCCAGCCAAGATAGTTTTTGATGATGGCCGCCCCGCTCTGCAGGTTGTTGGTAATGGAATCCCAGTTGATCGCGTCGTTGCTGGCAGTGGTGTCATTACTCCCCAGGACAGGGGTGATCTTTCTGATCCTGGTCCTGGTCCAGATGGGACACTTCATGTCGCTGCTGGCAGAGGTTTGATTACTCACCAGGACAGGGGTGATCTTTCTGATCCTGGTCCTCGTCCAGATGGGACACTTCATGTCGCTGCTGGTAGTATTCAAGCTGGGCAGATCTCTGATGGTATCGTTCTGCCCTTGCAGGTGGCTGGAGGTGATATTCCGGCTCGGTTGGTTGCTGGTGATTTCAAACCAGAAACTCGGGCCGGTGGTGAAAAGGGAACCCAGGAGGATGGTAACTGTCCAGCACATGCTACAGGCCAAATTGACCTCATCCCTGCTGATGTGGTCCCCTCGAATCATGATAAAATAAAATAAAAAGCGCAAGGAAACAATATAGAAACACTAGTGCTCGCTAGATTGCAGTCCTCAGAGTAAGGCCTCTGGGGCTCTGCACCTCTTTTTCCAGCTATCACCATTTGTGAAGTCACATGTGTGATGTCATACGGAATGTCACTGCTCTGAGGACAGGTGTAAACATGGACATTTACATCCATTTGTTTTATAGGGTGAAATAAGCTTTTTATTATTAAATAAAGGTATAGAAAACTCGGGGTATAGGGTGTTTTTTTTTTTGGGGGGGGGGGCGGTGACTTTATACGGAGGACTGGGTATTTGGGTGGGAACGAACATCACTTTATAACATAGACAAACAAATATAATATAATATACAAATATAAATAAAATTCTGACAAAAAGTCCAACGTTATCTACAGATTTTGGTAGTCTGGCAGGAGGATTCCTCATTTTTGAGAATAGGAGGAGGAGGAAAGTGATGGTGGGGGAAGAATACACAGCTCCCGAATTGATCAGAACACTACAGCTCTGCTTCATTGGGAGTAGTCACCAGCACCCCAACCACCATGTTTCTTTTTTTCCCCTATATATTGCAACTTATTCCTTCTGCATATATACCTACAAACGCCAAAAGCGTAACCCCGACACCAAATAAAGTACAAATCGATGTATGAAAATGTATATTTTTTTTTATTAATAAAAGAACATGATTCTAAAAATGTACATAATAGACTAAATAAAATAAATATATATCAATATATGTTAAAACATTTGGCTGCAAATAATGGCTACAGGTTCGGAATTTATATAATAGTGACCCAATAGAAAAGGAATAACACACCTGTCCAAATAGTAAGCCGCTGGGTCGGAAGTGACGTTGGACACCGCGGCACTCGTGTGATGGAGCACGCAACGCGCATTCACATTATAGAGTGGGTTCGGCAACGAAAACATGGCCACAGTCACTCATACTGCGCATGCGTGCACAAAAAAATTCTAGGGGGAAAGACAGATCGCTGCTAATGGAGGGATATACAAAATAAGTTGAACATCGGACCCAGGGCTAAATAATACAAAGAATGAAAATATATAGTGGGAGAACTGACTGTGAAGGCAATAACATGGCTATAAATAATGCATATACATTTGAGATAATAGCAATAATGATTATTATAATAATCCAGGGGCATATGAAAGCATAAAAAAAATGACAAGGATGTGATAACATGCATAATGGTAAAACAAATACAGTAAATAGCGCATGCAACATAAACAAAAATGAGAAAAATATTTTTGTAAAAAAATATATTTGTAGAAGTGTATACCGTATTTTTCGCCCTATAGGACGCATCGGTATATAAGACACACCCAATTTTAAAGGCGCAAAATCTAGAAAAAAAAAATTCTGAACCCAACAGTTATCTTCAACCTGCGGACCTCCAGATGTTGCAAAACAACAACTCCCAGCATGCCCGGACAGCCGTTGGCTGTCTGGGCATGCTGGGAGTTGTAGTTTTGCAACAACTGGAGGTCCGCAGGTTGAAGACCACTGGATAGGAGGTAATACTCACGTGTCCCTGCCGCTCCGGACCCGTCACCGCTGCCCTGGATGTCGCTCCTTCGCTGTCGCCGCGTCCCCGTGGTATCCCCGACGCTCCGGACGTCTTCTTCCCTGGGATCCACGCTCTCCGTCGCCGTCATCATCACGCGATCGGTGATGTCCTGTATTAGCCACGGGTCCCGGCCGTTGATGGCCACCGGTACCGCCGCGATAGGTGTGTGTATTCGCCGTGTAAGACGCACCAACTTTCCCCCCCCCCGTTTTGGAGAATAAAAAGTGCGTCTTATACGGCGAAAAATACGGTAAATGAATCTTGATTAGTGTGCAGGAATGATGTATACTAAATCCAAATGGATAGGAGCAGTGCCTGAAGAGTGCAGGAATATATAGAGCATGCAATACAATACATACATATACAAAAGATATAAAAAGTGCAGAGATATAGTGCATATAGTACAATACATATATATATATATATATATAGATAGATACATAGATATACACAAAACATGCATAATATAAAAGGATCCTGCATGTCAGAGGCCATATGCCCAGCAGAGGTGAGTGGATTAGGCATGTTAGGGTCTCATCCGACAAGAGGCCACCTCCGTGTGGTGGATGGGGACACGTTTTGATCAAAAAGTGCGCTAAGAGCCTCGATTTTTTTGACAAAGAGAGCTGCTGCTGCAACCTTATTTTTTGTATACTTTATATACGGTACATACTACTGAAATTATATTGTTCAGAAAATGGTGTAAATCTTTTTTATTGAGTAACGAAAACTGAGATTGGAAACCTTTTCAAAAATGTCTTTTATTTCTTTCCTATTAAAAATTATATTAAAAAAAAAAACCTCTACACAAAAAATGTATATAAACTATATACTCATTATCGACCGCCAGTTTATAGAATCATTGGGGGAGATTTCTCATTAGGGTCTGTTGTAGACACAGATCTGCCCCTTTACACAATTTACAAAAGTTGTGCACGTCGTTTGATAAATTTTGCGCAAATATATAACCCCCTCCCCCCCTGGCTCTACCGTGCACGCCTTCTCTACCTCCACGGCACTGCTCACATAGCTAGAAGTGCTGGAGCAGCAGTGTGCGCCGAACAAAACTCTGCACAATAGTAAAATTATAAATATTTATAAAGTACACAGAGGGTAGATTCTCAAAGAATTTTGCGGCACAAAAAAATCAATTTTGCGCCAAAATTTTGGCGCAAAAAATATTGAACACATTTCAAAGAGCTTTGTGCCGCGGTTTACACCGTTCACGTCAGTTTTGTAAAAGTGGGCGTGTCCACGTATATTTTCTGCTTTACATGATGGGCACTAGGTCTTCTCCAGGAAACTATAGACTGGTAAGTCTAACGTGCATTGTGGGTAAATTGTTTGAAGGATTTATACGGGATTACATACAGCAATACATAGGGGATAATTGTATTATAAGTGATAGCCAGCATGGGTTTCCTAAGGATAGAAGTTGTCAAACCAATCTAATTTGCTTTTATGAAGAGGTGAGTAGAAGCCTTGACAGAGGAATGGCTGTGGATATAGTGTTTCTGGATTTTGCTAAAGCGTTTGATACTGTCCCTCACAGACGTCTGACAGGTAAGTTAAGGTCTTTGGGTTTGGAAATTTTAGTTTGTAACTGGATTGAACACTGGCTCATGGATCGTACCCAGAGAGTGGTGGTCAATGATTCGTACTCTGATTGGTCCCCGGTAATTAGTGGTGTACCCCAAGGTTCTGTACTGGGACCGCTGTTGTTTAATTTATTTATCAATGATATAGAGGATGGTATTAACAGCTCTTTTTCTATCTTTGCAGATGACACCAAGCTTTGTAGCACGGTACAGTCTATAGAGGATGTGCATAAGTTACAAGATGACTTGGATAGACTAAGTGTCTGGGCATCCACTTGGCAAATGAGGTTCAATGTGGATAAATGTAAAGTTATGCATCTGGGTACTAATAACCTGCATGCGTCGTATGTCTTAGGGGGGATTAAACTGTCAGAGTCACTGGTAGAGAAGGATCTGGGTGTACTTGTAGATCACAGACTACAGAATAGCATGCAATGTCAGGCTGCTGCTTCCAAAGCCAGCAGGATATTGTCATGTATCAAAAGAGGCATGGACTCAAGGGACAGGGACATAATACTCCCCCTTTATAAAGCATTGGTACGGCCTCACCTGGAATATGCTGTTCAGTTTTGGTCACCTGTCCATAAAAGGGACACTGTGGAGCTGGAAAGGGTGCAGAGACGCGCGACTAAACTAATATGGGGCATGGAACATCTTAGCTATGAGGAGCGATTAAAGGAGTTACAATTGTTTAGTCTTGAGAAGAGACGTTTAAGGGGGGATATGATAAACGTATATAAGTATATTAATGGCCCATACAAAAAATATGGAGAAAAACTGTTCCAGGTTAAACCCCCCCCCCCCCCCCCCAAAGGACGAGGGGGCACTCCCTCCGTCTGGAGAAGAAAAGGTTTAGTCTCAAGGGGCGACACGCCTTCTTTACCATAAGAACTGTGAACTTATGGAACAGTCTACCTCAGGAACTGGTCACAGCAGGAAAAATTAACAGCTTTAAAACAGGATTAGATACATTCCTGGAACAAAATAACATTAATGCTTATGAAGAAATATAAAATCCCATCCCTTCCCCAATATCGCGCCACACCCCTACCCTTCAATTCCCTGGTTGAACTTGATGGACATATGTCTTTTTTCGACCGTACTAACTATATAACTATGATATTTTCAAAGGGGTGAGAGTCCAGTTTACATAAAAAATTTCATACCGGAAATCACAGAAATTGTGTTGCAGTTTTACTGTTTTTGGGGGTTTTTTTTCTTTGTTTTTGTGGGAAAAGATGTTATTTAAGTAATTATAAAAAAAAAAAAAAAAAAAAAAAAAACTATTATTGAAAATGGCATTAAAAAAAAAAAATAAATATATATATATAATTATTATTATTATTTTTTTTTTTTATTGGTCACTGCACCTGCACTCACATTTAAGCTCAGAAATGTTTTATTTATACAGTTATCATTGGGCACTAGTAACCATGGAATATTTTGTGAGATGTTTCCGCCAGAATTTTCTGTGATGTAAAATTTGGCGCAAAAAAAAAATCCAAAGTGGCTGCAAAAAAAAAATTGGGGGTGCGAAAATGAATTTTCACATATTTTCAAAGCAGCACAAGAGATCTTTGAAAATGTGAGGAGAACATGTGTGCGACATGTGTATGGAGCAGAGCTGAATGTGTGATTATGTATAAGCATGACCACGCACACACTCAACTTGGCTACATACACCTGATCACTCACTCAGCTCTGCTGCATTTACAAAATCACACACTCAGCTCTACTACATATACACAATCACACACTCGGCTCTGCTACATAGACACAATCACACATATACATTGGGGGAAATTTATCATTGTTGTAGGTACATGTTTTTTGTAGATTGTTTTGGTTGGTCTAAATTTGGTGCAATTGCAAGGCACATGATACATTTTGTGCAAAGTTCTAAATCTCCACACAGAGTACACCTGAGCTGCACCTCACAGGAAAAGTGGACATAGGGATTTTGTTCTATTGCTTTGAGGCTTGGATTCCATTGAGGTTTTTTGTTCACCAGCAAAAACGCCAGAAGAACGGTCACAGCTTTTTCCTGCATTTTTTCAGTTTTTCTTGTGTTCTTTTTCTTGCGTTTTTGCTGGTGTGTGGTAACAATCATTTTTGTATCCTGTGGCAATTTTTTTTTACTGCCTTCAGGTACCACTCCATGGGTCAGATGCAGAGCGCCCAGTCCAGAGTGTAAGGAGGTGAGGAGTGATATATAGCGTATACAGGGTGCAGAGCATCACTACTTACCTACGCCAGCTGTATAGCATACTGGGGTACATAGTGTACCCATCAGGGATGTGGAAATCCTATCGCCCGACGCCCGGGACAAGTAGTTTTGGGCGCCGGGCAGGTGAATTGTTCATAGATTTAGCCCTGTATCGGGCGAGCAGGGACAGACAGATTTCCCCCTTATTTTTCTTTAATGTCGGTGTAAGGCGCAGGAGCCGATGGAAGTCTCACACCGGCACTCAGAGTGTATGGAGGGGGCGGTGGCCTCCAGCTGACATAGAGTCCACTTATCTCCCCTCCCGGAGGATGGACGGAGCTCAGAAGACACAGCAGGGTGAGAGAAAGGATGTAGACAGCTCCGTGCACAGCTCTATCCCTCCCCCTGATCTGTCTCCCCAGGACCTAATCCACCACGGGGAGGTTGCTAGTTTGCACAGGGAAAACACAGAGCAGGGGGGAGGGGGAGGACGGAAATCTCACCTCACACCGGCGGTGACTACAGCTCTGATGTCCACTCATGGCCGGATCAGGTGAGGAGGCCGAGAATGCAGGCGGCGGCAGGAAGGGTGGTTGTATATGTATGGTGTGAGTGTATGTGTGATGTGTGTATGTAATGTATGATGGGGGGGCAGCGGCAGGTGTATGTATGATGTGTGCATATGTATGGTGTATATCAGTGTTACCCAACCAGGGTTCCTCCAGCTGTTGCAAAACTACAACTCCCAGCATGCCCTGGGCATGCTGGGAGTTGTAGTTTTGCAACAGCTGGAGGGACCCTGGTTGGGAAACACTGGTGTATATGTATGGTGTGAGTGTATGTGTGATGTGTGTATGATGTCTGTCTGTGTGTGATGTGTATGTAATGTGTGATGTGTGTATGGTGTATATGTATGGTGTGAGTGTATGTGTGATGTGTGTATGATGTCTGTCTGTGTGTGATGTGTATGTAATGTATAATGTGTGTATGGTGTATATATATGGTGTGAGTGTATGTGTGATGTGTGTATGATGTCTGTCTGTGTGTGATGTGTATGTAATGTGTGATGTGTGTATGGTGTATATGTATGGTGTGAGTGTATGTGTGATGTGTGTATGATGTCTGTCTGTGTGTGATGTGTATGTAATGTATAATGTGTGTATGATGTCTGTTTGTGATGTGTATGTAATGTGTGTATGATGTCTGTCTGTGTGATGTGTATGTAATGTAATGTATGATATGTGGGGGGGCAGCAGCAGCAGGCCTATGTATGATGTGTGCATATGTATGGTGTATATGTATGGTGTGAGTGTATGTGTGTATGTAATGTATGATGTGGGGGGGGGGGCAGTGGCGGGGGTTGTGTATGGGGATATGGGGGCAGTGGCTGGTGTATGTATGATATGTGTATGCATGAATGTTTTGTATAGGAGCGGACTGTCACGTCGGGCATTAGGGCAGTTGTGCCATATAATTTTATTTATTTTCAGTGGCACCCGCACTATATTGCACCCCCAGAATCCCGCCCCCTTCATACTCACCCGTCAACCAAGAGCCCCACGGATGCACACAAACACGCCCGAACCAAAACTACAACTCCCAGCATGTTACACCATAACCTAAACTGTAGAACTATAAAGTGTAACATGCTGGGAGTTGTAGTTTTGGTTCGGGTCAGCTGCAGAGCCATAGGCTGCATCAGGGCATGCTGGGTGTTGTAGTTACTAACTGCAATTCCCATTATTCCTTGACACAGCCTATGGCTCTGCAGCTGACACAAACCAAAACTACAACTCCCAGCATGTCCTACAATAACCTTAACTGTCCTACTATACAGTGGAACATGCTGCAACACCCACACAACCATAGGCTGTATCAGGGCATGCTGGGAGTTGTAGTTATCTAGTAATTAAATGCAACTTCCAGCATTTTCTGACACAAAATGCACCACATAAACTGGAGAAGCAGAACACCCCCCCCCCCCAGTAACACATAAGTCCCTATTGAGACTGAAAAATAGTGATTAAAATATTTTAAAAAGTGCGTATATATGTGAATAAGCCCCTTTCCTAATAAGTTTCCAATTTTCTTTAAATAAAAATAATGTAGAAAAATAAACATAAGTGGTATCGCTGCATGTGGAAATGTCCAGACTATTAAAATATAATGTTAATTAAACCGTATGGTGAACGGTGTAAATGTAAAGAATAGTCCAGAATTGCTCATTTTTGGTCACTTCATGTGAGAAATATTTTATAAGGTGATCAAAAAGTTACATCTAGACTTATCTGGTCTTGTCTCGGGTGTAAGAGGCGCTACAGCTCTCCCGCCACTAATAGTCTGACATACTGCGATCGCCTATTAACCCATTAGATCACCGCTGTCAGCAGTGTCTAAAGGATCTTATATCCATCCCTGGTGGTCTAGTGGGGGGGATCAGACTATTTTGGTTGAAATTATTTCATCAATCGGGACAAGTGGATTTTCTTGAGGGACAAGTAGATTGTGTTCCGCTTTAGTCCCTTGGACAAGTAGTTTTTTTTTAATTTCCACACCCCTGACCCATGCAGTGGCGGATCCAGGGGGGGGGGGGGGGGGGGGGTACAACGGGGCAATTATCCCCCCCCCCCCCCCCCCCCCCCCCGAGATTGCTGCCCCCTAGAATGGTGGGGTGGTGGGGTGACACCCTGTCCCAGCGCTCATCCCTGTCACAAGCTATATTTGTATACTCAGTCTGCAGTGCAGAGGGAGCGTGCACACAGCGTGTCTGTGGAGTTATCGGCACTTACTCGGCTTCTCTTCCCCCTGATTGGCAGCTTTCTACTGCTCTGCTTGGGTCATGTGACACCAAAACATCACATGACCCCAGCAAGCAGGAAGTTTCTGGAGGATACAGGAGCCCAGCAGTGTTCTAAGGCAGGTAAGATAAACTACCCCCCACCATCCATGCCCACCCTTTTCCAGCATCATCCCTCCCCCTTCCCAGCACAATCCCTGCTCACCCCCCCCCCCCTTTCTCACCAGGGGTGCCCCCAGCTGTTGCAATACTACAACTCCTAGCATGCTGGGAGTTGTAGTTTTGCAACAGCTGGAGGGTTGGGAAACACTGACATAAATAAGTGTTTCCCAACCAAGGTGTCTCCAAAGCAAAGCTACAATGCTGTCCAGGCATGCTGGGAGTTGTAGTTTTGTAACAGCTGGAGGCACTCTGGTTAGGAAACATTGATCTATGTCCTATATCAGGGGTACTGAACTGGCAGACCACGGTCCAGATCCGGACTGCGTCCCCCAGTCATTCGGACCATCCGCTGGATCTCCCCTTATTCATTTGTAGCTGTGTCTTTAAGACGCCAATACAAATGAATAGCCGCGGCCCGGAGCGAGGGAGCGATGTGTCCCTGCCCTGCGCTTCTCCTATGATGCAGGTAGCACCATTAGCTGCCTGCATCATCTGCTCTGGCCAGGCCTGACTAGAAGAGGCCAGAGCAGCGGAGCAGTGCGGGACCTGGGACGGCGATTCTAAGCTCTCAGGTAAAAATTTGTGTTCCCCCATCTGTGACTCTCCAGTTATTGTAGAACTACAGCTACCATCATGACCTTTTGTCTGTGCATGATGGGAGTTGTAGTTTTACAACAGATGGAGAGTTACAGTGGCAAAGTTCATATGGGGGCACAGTGGCATCATTAATTCTGTGGTTACAGTGGCATCATTAATTCTGTGGGTACAGTGGCATCATTAATTATATGGGTACAGTGGCATCACTTATTCGGTGGTCACAGTGGCATCATTAATTCTGTGGTCACAGAGGCATCATTAATTCTGTGGGCACAGTGGAATCCTTAATTCTGTGGTCACAGTGGCATCATTAATTCTGTGGGGCACAGTGGCATCATTAATTCTGTGGGGCACAGTGGCATCATTAATTCTGTGGGCACAGTGGCATCATTACTTCTGGAGGCACAGTGGCATCATTAATTCTGTAGGCACAGTGGCATCACTAATTCTGTGGGTACAGTGGCATCATTAATTCTGTGACCACAGAATTAATGATGCCACTGTACCCACAGAATTAATGATGCCACTGTACCCACAGAATTAATGATGCCACTGTGCCCCACAGAATTAATGATGCCACTGTGCCCCACAGAATTAATGATGCCACTGTGCCCCACAGAATGAATGATGCCACTGTGCCTATAGAATGAATGATGCCACTGTGCCTATAGAATGATTGACGCCACTGTGACCCCAGAATTAATCATGCCACTGTGACCACAGAATTAATGATGCCACTGTGTCCCACAGAATTAATGATGCCACTGTACCCACAGAATTAATGATGCCACTGTACCCACAGAATTAATGATGCCACTGTGCCCCACAGAATTAATGATGCCACTGTGCCCCACAGAATTAATGATGCCACTGTGCCCCACAGAATGAATGATGCCACTGTGCCTATAGAATGAATGATGCCACTGTGCCTATAGAATGATTGACGCCACTGTGACCCCAGAATTAATCATGCCACTGTGACCACAGAATTAATGATGCCACTGTGACCACAGAATTGATGATGCCACTGTACCCACAGAATTAATGATGCCACTGTGACCACAGAATTAATCATGCCACTGTGACCACAGAATTAATGATGCCACTGTACCCACAGAATTAATGATGCCACTGTGACCACAGAATTAATCATGCCACTGTACCCACAGAATTAATGATGCCACAGTGACCACAGAATTAATGATGCCACTGTACCCACTGGCATCATTAATTCTGTGGGTACAGTGGCATCATTAATTCTGTGGTCACAGTGGCATGATTAATTCTGTGGTCACAGTGGCATCATCAATTCTGTAGTCACAGTGGCATCATTCATTCTGTGGTCACAGTGGCATCATCAATTCTGTGGTCACAGTGGCATGATTAATTCTGTGGGTACAGTGGCATCATTCATTCTGTGGTCACAGTGGCATGATTAATTCTGTGGGTACAGTGGCATCATTAATTCTGTGGGTACTGTGGCATCATTAATTCTGTGGGTACTGTGGCATCATTAATTCTGTGGGTACTGTGGCATGATTAATTCTGTGGTCACAGTGGCATGATTAATTCTGTGGGTACAGTGGCATAATTAATTATGTGGGTACAGTGGCATGTTTAATTCTGTGGGCACAGTGGCATCATTAATTCTGGGGTCACAGTGGCATCATTCATTCTATAGGCACAGTGGCATCATTCATTCTGTGGGCACAGTGGCATCATTCATTCTGGGGTCACAGTGGCATCATTCATTCTATAGGCACAGTGGCATCATTAATTCTATAGGCACAGTGGCATCATTCATTCTGTGGGCACAGTGGCATCATTCATTCTGGGGTCACAGTGGCATCATTCATTCTATAGGCACAGTGGCATCATTTTATTGTTTTAAGAGACACAGAGGTGCAATTAGTCAGCGTTAGAGCATAGCATCTGCAAGTAATGTTGCAGGGGAATAGTGTGTGGCAGTAATATAACAGGGGCCCAGTGTGTGGCAGAATTATTTTCAGGGGCACAGTGAATGGCAGTATTTTAAGGGGCACAGTGGGTAGCAGTAATATACCAGGGACACAGTGGGTGGCAGGTTTATATTCAGGGCAAAGTATGTGGTAGTATTATATTCAGGGATACAGTGTGTGGCAGTAGTATATTCAGGGATACAGTGTGTGGCAGTAGTATATTCAGGGGTACAGTGTGTGCCAGTATTATATTCGGGGGTACAGTGTGTGGCAGTATTATATTCAGGGGCCCTGTGTGTGGCAGTATTATATTCAGGGGTTTCTACTACTGGTAATTTGTGTTTGTTACTCTGGCTTACATATACTGTGTATTAGTGGTTAATTAGCTGTTATGTTGAACATTAATGTTGTTCAGGGCCTACATCACTATAAGCTCATATACAGCGCCTTGATGTTTCTGGAGATGTTTTACGGTGCTTTCGTTACTTGTAGTGATATACCATGATTCAACGTTAACGGTTCCCTACAGTATCGTATACATACTGGTCCCTACAGGGTACTATGCATACGATTCCCTACAGGGTGACATACATACCGTTCCCTACATGGTACTATGCATACAGTTTCTTACAGTGTGACATACGTACGGTTCCATACAGTGTGATATACATGAATTTCCCTACAGGGTAATACGCATACAGTTCCTTACAGTGTATGTTTCATAGATATTGTCCCGGTTTTTGGTTCAGCTCTGTCATGGTATGCTTACGTCATGTACGCTAGGTTGTTTTACCTCTTAGCTATTTATGTTCGGTGTGGTTGGAGGCTGATTGCTGTTGTTAATCCTATAACGTCATCTTTATAGTTTCCTTTCTGGTCATTATACACACCTTGTTACGGCCAGTTTGATCTCACCATTCCAGGTAAGCTTTAAGTCCTCACTTACATGCCTTTTGTACATCACACGCTCCCGTGAGAGAGAGGCTGCCCGACAATACTCGAGCCTTCATATTGTTGTCATTCCTTTGTAAATTACAAACGTTCTTGTCTGGGGTAGATTGTATCGTCAATCTACGAGCCTCTTGTCGTCTTTTGTTTTGTTCGTCACATACGCCCCTGTTAGAGGCATTTCGCTTATGTTATACGGCGTTGCATTACTTCAAGTGATATACCATGCTTCAACATTAACGGTTCCCTATAGTAGGACATAGATATGGTTCCCTACAGTGACACATACAATACATACGGTTACCTAGAGTGACATTCATACTGTTCCCTACAGGGTACTATGCATACAGTTCCTTGCAGTGTGACATGCATACGATACATACAGTACCATACAGTGTGACATACGTACGATTCCTACAGTGAGACATACTTACATTTCCCTACAGGGTAATATGCATACAGTTCCTTACAGTGTATGTTCCAAAGTTATTGTCCCATTCTTTGGTTTCAGCTCTGTCACTTTATGCTTACGTTATGTGCGCTAGTCAAGTATATTAGGCTATGGTCATAGTATTACACTCACGTTTTCATGTGCTTAAGTCAGGCATATTAGCGTCACATTGTTCTTGTAGACAGGTCAGGTATGGTAAACATCACTATAGATGGCAACATTCCAAGGATACCCAAGCAGGTATGACCAGATTGGTTTTACCTCTTAGCCTTATACGTTCGGTGTGGTCGGAGGCTGATTGCTGTGGTCAATCTGTAAAGCCTCATCTTTATAGTTTCCTTTTTGGTCATTGGTCATTTTATACACCTTGTTACAGTCAGTTTGACCTCGCCATTCCAGGTAAGCTTTAAGTTGTCACTTTACATGCTTTCGTACGTCACATGCTCCCGGGAGAGATAGGCTGCCCGACAATCCTCAAGCCTTCATATTGTTGTCATTCCTTTGTACATTACAAACTTTCTTGTTTCTTGTCTTTTGTTTTTTGTACGTCACATACGCCCCTGTTAGAGGCAGATTGCACTGTCAATCAACGCGCCTCATGTTGTTAACGTTCCTGCGTTACATACGATTCTGTCTGAGGCAGATTGCATTGTCAGTCCACGAGCCTCATGTTGTTTCCGTTTCTGCGTTACATACGATTCTGTCTGAGGCAGATTGCACTGTCAATCCACGAGCCTCATGTTGTCGTCGTCTCTATCTTCCTCTTATGTTTGTTACTATGCCTCAGATTGTGGTCTTAGCTGTACACGTCTTAGTGTTAAGATCTTTGGTGTGGATGTAGCTTCTGAGCCTTTTGTTGTATGTTTTTTCTTGTCAAACGTGTACATTTTCTTTTGCGATAAGCCTCGGGCGTAGCAGTAATTATCTTCTTTACACCTGCAAGTATGAGGATACTGCCTTACTGGTACACAAAACCTCAGGTTAAGTATGTTATATTCTTTTATGTTTTGTCTATGGGGGTCTTTCTTTTGTTGTCACTTATGTATAGCATGGTTCAATAGGAATACTTATATGTGTAGCAAGGGACACATGCAAATTATTATTATTTTTTTCTTTCTCTCCACGCACTACCTATCCAAATACCTACTGATGTCTGTGTTTTGGCCACTTCTCAATCTAACCGACTCATTGTACCTTCTGTCTATCTAGCAATTCTCCAACATTTCCTATCTCTGTCACTTGGGTTACCTTTATCCATGTGCACCCTGGTAGTACCATTCTGGTAGGCGCTATGCGTCCAGTAGTGCCAAGTGGTATATCCAGAATTCCTTTTTGGTTTCGGCTCCATAACAGCTGAGCCAGCTCCTGGGTAGGGGCTTCTCTTTGTCAGTTAGCACTTAGATGTTAAGTAAGTTAGGGCACTTTTATCGCTCTGTTCCATTGACACGTTCCAACCAACGGCTGTTAACTGGAGCATGTTGTCTATTTCGGGTTCATATGAAGTAGGTTATACTTAGCCATTAATTCATGCATTACCTAACTGATGTATTTTGCCCCCTTTCTATAGGATACCCTTCACGGCCAGCCAGGCACACCCCAGGCCGAATTATCCATGCTAATGGTACCCTACTTACGGTACATATAAGAATCCGACCACAAGTGGACTATGCATATGATACACTATACACAATTGGCATGTCTAACTAGACAATTTTGTAGCTGAATATACAGACTTATATGACTTTACTGTACATTATATCACCTTATATTATGTAACATTAGATACATTTCTTATACTAATAGGTGCGGATTGGGCTGCCGGAGGCTCTCTACTCAATGCCTTGGCTACTGGGGCCCTTGGGCAATCAAGCACTTCTCCCCAGAACACATTTTATTTTATGCTAGACATTTTTATGTATACATGTAATACAAAGCTAGACATTTTTATATAACCCTTTTTCTTTACTGTTGTGCTTAGGTTAGGGACAGGATACTTACTGGCCAGGTAGGTTCCTGTGCACAAACAGGGTTAAGAGGCTTTGAGCTGATAATGGTTTACCCATTAGATACACTTGTAGTGAATGATCAATGAAGTATACTTGAGGTGTATACTGACTTATGTGTATGTAGTTTATCTACATATGTTTATGTACATGTTTTTAGACTAATCCCTATATCTTGCTGGGGGTTGTCCAAAATTAGAACTTGTGGATCTACGCAACACCATCTCTATTGACACATGAAGTCGGCGATGGGGGCAGTGTAAGTAACTCCTGACTGTGTCTGGATAAACCCCAATAGAAAACAACTACCACCACGCAGGATTTTGTGCTTTGACTTTGTAGCACAGTAAATTTATACATATTACCCTTCTCGGGTACAACCACATATACATTTCTACCTGTTTACGTGTGACATATGTACATGATAATACCACTTGGTGTA
>NW_026607833.1:0-111591 GCF_029499605.1 Hyla sarda
TGGGGTGATGAGGAGACTGAGGATGGAGTGCATGGGGTGTATGGGGGTGATGAGGAGACTGAGGATGGAGTGCATGGGGTGATGAGGAGACTGAGGATGGAGTGCATGGGGTGTATGGGGTGATGAGGAGACTGAGGTTGGAGTGCATGGGGTAATGAGGAGACTGAGGATGGAGTGCGTGGGGTGTATGGGGTGATGAGGAGACTGAGGATGGGGTGCGTGGGGTGTATGGGGGTGATGAGGAGACTGAGGATGGAGTGCATGGGTTGTATGGGATGATGAGGATGGAGTGCGTGGGGTGTATGGGGTGATGAGGAGACTGAGGACGGAGTGCGTGGGGTGTATGGGGGTGATGAGGAGACTGGGGATGGAGTGCATGGGGTGATGAGGAGACTGAGGATGGAGTGCGTGGGGTGTATGGGGTGATGAGGATGGAGTGCATGGGGTGTATGGGGTGATGAGGAGACTGAGGATGGAGTGCATGGGGTGATGAGGAGACTGAGGATGGAGTGCATAGGGTGATGAGGAGACTGAAGATGGAGTGCAAGGGGTGATGAGGAGACTGAGGATGGAGTGCATGGGGTGTATGCGGTGATGAGGAGACTGAGGATGGAGTGCATGGGGTGTATGGGGTGATGAGGAGACTGAGGATTGAGTGCATGGGGTGATGAGGAGACTGAGGATGGAGTGCATGAGGTGTATGGGGGTGATGAGGAGACTGGGGATGGAGTGCATGGGGTGATGAGGAGACTGAGGATGGAGTGTGTGGGGTGTATGGGGTGATGAGGAGACTGAGGATTGAGTGCATGGGGTGATGAGGAGACTGAGGATGGAGTGCATGAGGTGTATGGGTTGATGAGGAGACTGAGGATGGAGAGCATGGGGTGTATGGGGGTGATGAGGAGATTGAGGATGGAGTGAATGGGGTGTATGGGGGTGATGAGGAGACTGAGGATGGAGTGCATGGGGTGATGAGGAGACAGAGGATGGAGTGCATAGGGTGATGAGGAGACTGAAGATGGAGTGCATACGGTGATGAGGAGACCGAGGATGGGGTGCATGGGGTGATGAGGAGACTGAGGATGGAGTGCATGGGGTGTATGGGGTGATGAGGAGACTGAGGATGGAGTGCATGGGGTGTATGGGAGTGATGAGGAGACTGAGGATGGAGTGCATGGGGTGATGAGGAGACTGAGGATGGCGTGCGTGGGGTGTATGGGGTGATGAGGAGACTGAGGATTGAGTGCATGGGGTGATGAGGAGACTGAGGATGGAGTGCATGGGGTGTATGGGGTGATGAGGAGACCGAGGATGGAATGCATGGGGTGTATGGGGGCGATGAGGAGACTGAGGATGGAGAGCATGAGGTGTATGGGGGTGATGAGGAGACTGAGGATGGATTGCATGAAGTAAGGAGAAGACTGAGGATGGAGTGCATGGGGTGTATGGGGTGATGAGGAGACTGAGGATGGGGTGCATGGGGTGATGAGGAGACTGAGGATGGGGTGCGTGGGGTGTATGGGGTGATGAGGAGACTGAAGATGGGGTGTGTGGGGTGTATGGGATGATGAGGAGACTGAGGATGGGTTGTGTGGGGTGTATGGGATGAGGAGACTGAGGATGGAGTGCATGGGGTGTATGGGGGTGATGAGGAGACTGAGGATGGAGTGCATGGGGTGTATGGGGTGATGAGGAGACTGAGGATGGAGTGCATGGGGTGATGAGGAGACTGAGGATGGAGTGCGTGGGGTGTATGGGGTGATGAGGAGACTGAGGATGGAGTGCATGGGGTGTATGGGGGTGATGAGGATACAGAGGATGGAGTGCATGGGGTGATGAGGAGACTGAGGATGGAGTGCGTGGGGTGTATGGGGGGGAGGAGGAGACTGAGGATGGAGTGCATGGGTTGTATGGGGTGATGAGGATAGAGTGCATGGGGTGTATGGGGTGATGAGGAGACTGAGGATGGAGTGCATTGGTGATGAGGAGACTGAGGATGGAGTGCATGGGGTGAAGAGGAGACTGAGGATGGAGTGCATGGGGTGTATGCGGTGATGAGGATGGAGTGTGCGGGGTGTATGGGCGTGATGATGAGACTGAGGATGGAGTGCATTGGGTGATGAGGAGACTGAGGATGGAGTGCATGGGGTGATGAGGAGACTGAGGATGGAGTACATGGGGTGTATGGGGGTGATGAGAAGACTGAGGATGGAGTGCATGGGGTGTATGGGGTGATGAGGAGACTGAGGATGGAGTGCATGGGGTGATGAGGAGACTGAGGATGGAGTGTATGGGGTGATGAGGAGACTGAGGATGGAGTGCATGGGGTGTATGCGGGTGATGAGGAGACTGAGGATGGAGTGCATGGGGTGATGAGGAGACTGAGGATGGGGTGCATGGGGTGTATGGGGTGATGAGGAGACTGAGGATGGGGTGCGTGGGGTGTATGGGGGTGATGAGGAGACTGAGGATGGAGTGCATGGGTTGTATGGGGTGATGAGGATGGAGTGCATGGGGTGTATGGGGTGATGAGGAGACTGAGGATGGAGTGCATGGGGTGATGAGGAGACTGAGGATGGGGTGCATGGAGTGTATGGGGTGATGAGGAGACTGAGGATGGAGTGCGTGGGGTGTATGGGGGTGATGAGGAGACTGAGGATGGAGTGCGTGGGGTGTATGGGGTGATGAGGATGGAGTGCATGGGGTGTATGGGGTGATGAGGAGACTGAGGATGGAGGGCATGGGGTGATGAGGAGACTGAGGATGGAGTGCATAGGGTGTATGGGGGTGATGAGGAGACTGGGGATTGAGTGCATGGGGTGATGAGGAGACTGAGGATGGAGTGCATAGGGTGATGAGGAGACTGAAGATGGAGTGCATGCGGTGATGAGGAGACTGGGGATTGAGTGCATGGGGTGATGAGGAGACTGAGGATGGAGTGTGTGGGGTGTATGGGGTGATGAGGAGACTGAGGATTGAGTGAATGGGGTGATGAGGAGACTGAGGATGGAGTGCATGGGGTGTATGGGGTGATGAGGAGACTGAGGATGGAGTGCATAGGGTGATGAGGAGACTGAGGATGGAGTGCATGGGGTGTATGGGGGTGATGAGGAGACTTAGGATGGAGTGCATGGGGTGTATGGGGGTGATGAGGAGACTGAGGATGGAGTGCATGGGGTGATGAGGAGACTGAGGATGGAGTGCATAGGGTGATGAGGAGACTGAAGATGGAGTGCATGCGGTGATGAGGAGACTGAGGATGGAGTGCATGGGGTGATGAGGAGACTGAGGATGGAGTGCATGGGGTGTATGGGGTGATGAGGAGATTGAGGATGGAGTGCATGGGGTGTATGGGGGCGATGAGTAGACTGGGGATGGAGTGCATGGGGTGATGAGGAGACTGAGGATGGAGTGCGTGGGGTGTATGGGGTGATGAGGAGACTGAGGATTGAGTGCATGGGGTGATGAGGAGACTGAGGATGGAGTGCATGGGGTGATGAGGAGACTGAGGATGGAGTGCATGGGGTGTATGGGGTGATGAGAAGACTGAGGATGGAGTGCATGGGGTGTATGGGGGTGATGAGGAGACTGAGGATGGAGTGCATGGGGTGTATGGGGAAATGAGAAGACTGAGGATGGAGTGCATGGGGTGTATGGGGAAATGAGAAGACTGAGGATGGAGTGCATGGGGTGTATGGGGGTGATGAGGAGACTGAGGATGGAGTGCATGGGGTGTATGGGGGTGATGAGGAGACTGAGGATGGAGTGCATGGGGTGTTTCGGGGTGATGAGGAGACTGAGGATGGAGTGCATGGGGTGTATGGGGAAATGAGAAGACTGAGGATGGAGTGCATGGGGTGTATGGGGGTGATGAGGAGACTGAGGATGGAGTGCATAGGGTGTATGGGGGTGATGAGGAGACTGAGGATGGAGTGCATGGGGTGTATGGGGGTGATGAGGAGACTGAGGATGGAGTGCATGGGGTGTATCGGGGTGATGAGGAGACTTAGGATGGAGTGCATGGGGTGTATGGGGGTGATGAGGAGACTGAGGATGGAGTGCATGGGGTGATGAGGAGACTGAGGATGGAGTGCATAGGGTGATGAGGAGACTGAAGATGGAGTGCATGCGGTGATGAGGAGACTGAGGATGGAGTGCATGGGGTGATGAGGAGACTGAGGATGGAGTGCATGGGGTGTATGGGGTGATGAGGAGACTGAGGATGGAGTGCATGGGGTGTATGGGGGCGATGAGTAGACTGGGGATGGAGTGCATGGGGTGATGAGGAGACTGAGGATGGCGTGCGTGGGGTGTATGGGGTGATGAGGAGACTGAGGATGGAGTGCATGGGGTGTATGGGGTGATGAGAAGACTGAGGAAGGAGTGCATGGGGTGTATGGGGGTGATGAGGAGACTGAGGATTGAGTGCATGGGGTGATGAGGAGACTGAGGATGGAGTGCATGGGGTGTATGGGGTGATGAGAAGACTGAGGATGGAGTGCATGGGGTGTATGGGGGTGATGAGGAGACTGAGGATGGAGTGCATAGGGTGTATGGGGGTGATGAGGAGACTGAGGATGGAGTGCATGGGGTGTATGGGGGTGATGAGGAGACTGAGGATGGAGTGCATGGGGTGTATCGGGGTGATGAGGAGACTGAGGATGGAGTGCATGAAGTGAGGAGGAGACTGAGGATGGAGTGCATGGGTAGTATGGGGTGATGAGGAGACTGAGGATGGGGTGCATGGGGTGATGAGGAGACTGAGGATGGGGTGCATGGGTAGTATGGGGTGATGAGGAGACTGAGGATGGAGTGCATGGGGTGATGAGGAGACTGAGGATGGGGTGCGTGGGGTGTATGGGGTGATGAGGAGACTGAAGATGGCGTGTGTGGGGTGTATGGGGTGATGAGTAGACTGAGGATGGAGTGCATGGGGTGTATGGGGGTGATGAGGAGACTGAGGATGGAGTGCATGGGGTGTATGGGGTGATGAGGAGACTGAGAATGGGTTGTGTGGGGTGTATGGGGGTGATGAGGAGACTGAGGATGGAGTGCATGGGGTGTATGGGGGTGATGAGGAGACTGAGGATGGAGTGCATGGGGTGTATGGGGGTGATGAGGAGACTGAGGATGGAGTGCATGGGATGTATGGGGGTGATGAGGAGACTGAGGATGGAGTGCATGGGGTGATGAGGAGACTGAGGATGGAGTGCATGAAGTGAGGAGGAGACTGAGGATGGAGTGCATGGGGTGTATGGGGTGATGAGGAGACTGAGGATGGGGTGCATGGGGTGATGAGGAGACTGAGGATGGGGTGCGTGGGGTGTATGGGGTGATGAGGAGACTGAAGATGGGGTGTGTGGGGTGTATGGAGTGATGAGGAGACTGAGGATGGGTTGTGTGGCGTGTATGGGGTGATGAGGAGACTGAGGATGGAGTGCATGGGGTGTATGGGGGTGATGAGGAGACTGAGGATGGAGTGCATGGGGTGTATGGGGTGATGAGGAGACTGAGGATGGAGTGCATGGGGTGTATGGGGGTGATGAGGAGACTGGGGATTGAGTGCATGGGGTGATGAGGAGACTGAGGATGGAGTGCATAGGGTGATGAGGAGACTGAAGATGGAGTGCATGCGGTGATGAGGAGACTGGGGATTGAGTGCATGGGGTGATGAGGAGACTGAGGATGGAGTGTGTGGGGTGTATGTGGTGATGAGGAGACTGAGGATTGAGTGCATGGGGTGATGAGGAGACTGAGGATGGAGTGCATGGGGTGTATGGGGTGATGAGGAGACTGAGGATGGAGTGCATGGGGTGTATGGGGGTGATGAGGAGACTTAGGATGGAGTGCATGGGGTGTATGGGGGTGATGAGGAGACTGAGGATGGAGTGCATGGGGTGATGAGGAGACTGAGGATGGAGTGCATAGGGTGATGAGGAGACTGAAGATGGAGTGCATGCGGTGATGAGGAGACTGAGGATGGAGTGCATGGGGTGATGAGGAGACTGAGGATGGAGTGCATGGGGTGTATGGGGTGATGAGGAGACTGAGGATGGAGTGCATGGGGTGTATGGGGGCGATGAGTAGACTGGGGATGGAGTGCATGGGGTGATGAGGAGACTGAGGATGGCGTGCGTGGGGTGTATGGGGTGATGAGGAGACTGAGGATGGAGTGCATGGGGTGTATGGGGTGATGAGAAGACTGAGGATGGAGTGCATGGGGTGTATGGGGGTGATGAGGAGACTGAGGATTGAGTGCATGGGGTGATGAGGAGACTGAGGATGGAGTGCATAGGGTGTATGGGGGTGATGAGGAGACTGAGGATGGAGTGCATGGGGTGTATGGGGGTGATGAGGAGACTGAGGATGGAGTGCATGGGGTGTATCAGGGTGATGAGGAGACTGAGGATGGAGTGCATGAAGTGAGGAGGAGACTGAGGATGGAGTGCATGGGTAGTATGGGGTGATGAGGAGACTGAGGATGGGGTGCATGGGGTGATGAGGAGACTGAGGATGGTTTGCGTGGGGTGTATGGGGTGATGAAGAGACTGAAGATGGCGTGTGTGGGGTGTATGGGGGTGATGAGGAGACTGAGGATGGAGTGCATGGGGTGTATGGGGTGATGAGGAGACTGAGAATGGGTTGTGTGGGGTGTATGGGGGTGATGAGGAGACTGAGGATGGAGTGCATGGGGTGTATGGGGGTGATGAGGAGACTGAGGATGGAGTGCATGGGGTGTATGGGGGTGATGAGGAGACTGAGGATGGAGTGCGTGGGGTGTATGGGGTGATGAGGAGACTGAGGATGGAGTGCATGGGGTGTATGGGGTGATGAGGAGACTGAGAATGGGTTGTGTGGGGTGTATGGGGGTGATGAGGAGACTGAGGATGGAGTGCATGGGGTGTATGGGGGTGATGAGGAGACTGAGGATGGAGTGCGTGGGGTGTATGGGGTGATGAGGAGACTGAGGTTTGTGTGCATGGGGTGATGAGGAGACTGAGGATGGAGTGCATGAGGTGTATGGGTTGATGAGGAGACTGAGGATGGAGTGCATGGGGTGATGAGGAGACAGAGGATGGAGTGCATAGGGTGATGAGGAGACTGAAGATGGAGTGCATTCGGTGATGAGGAGACCGAGGATGGGGTGCATGGGGTGATGAGGAGACTGAGGATGGAGTGCATGGGGTGTATGGGGTGATGAGGAGACTGAGGATGGAGTGCATGGGGTGTATGGGAGTGATGATGAGACTGGGGATGGAGTGCATGGGTTGATGAGGAGACTGAGGATGGAGTGCATGGGGTGTATGGGGTGATGAGGAGACTGAGGATGGAATGCATGGGGTGTATGGGGGCGATGAGGAGACTGAGGATGGAGTGCGTGGGGTGTATGGGGTGATGAGGAGACTGAGGATGGGGTGCATGGGTTGTATGGGGTGATGAGGATGGAGTGCATGAGGTGATGAGGAGACTGAGGATGGAGTGCATGCGGTGATGAGGAGACTGAGGATGGAGTGCATAGGGTGATGAGGAGACTGAAGATGGAGTGCATGGGGTGATGAGGAAACTGAGGATGGAGTGCATGGGGTGTATGCGGTGATGAGGAGACTGAGGATTGAGTGCATGGGGTGATGAGAAGACTGAGGATGGAGTGCATGGGGTGTATGGGGTGATGAGGAGACTGAGGATGGAGTGCATGGGGTGATGAGGAGACCGAGGATGGAGTGTATGGGGTGATGAGGAGACTGAGGATGGAGTGCATGGGGTGTATGGGGGTGATGAGGAGACTGAGGATGGAGTGCATGGGGTGATGAGGAGACTGAGGATGGAGTGCGTGGGGTGTATGGGGTGATGAGGAGACTAAGGATGGGGTGCGTGGGGTGTATGGGGGTGATGAGGAGACTGAGGATGGAGTGCATGGGGTGATGAGGAGACTGAGGATGGAGTGCATGGGGTGATGAGGAGACTGAGGATGGAGTGAGTGCGGTGATGAGGAGACTGAAGATGGAGTGCATGGGGTGATGAGGAGACTGAGGATGGAGTGCATGGGGTGTATGCGGTGATGAGGAGACTGAGGATGGAGTGCATGGGGTGATGAGGAGACTGAGGATGGAGTGTATGGGGTGATGAGGAGACTGAGGATGGAGTGCATGGGGTGATGAGGAGACTGAGGATGGAGTGCATGGGGTGTATGGGGGTGATGAGGAGACTGAGGATGGAGTGCATGGGGTGATGAGGAGACTGAGGATGGAGTGCATGGGGTGTATGGGGTGATGAGGAGACTGAGGATGGAGTGCATGGGGTGATGAGGAGACTGAGGTTGGAGTGCATGGGGTAATGAGGAGACTGAGGATGGGGTGCGTGGGGTGAATGGGGGTGATGAGGAGACTGAGGATGGAGTGCATGGGTTGTATGGGATGATGAGGATGGAGTGCATGGGGTGTATGGGGTGATGAGGAGACTGAGGATGGAGTGCATGGGGTGATGAGGAGACTGAGGATGGAGTGCGTGGGGTGTATGGGGTGATGAGGATGGAGTGCATGGGGTGTATGGGGTGATGAGGAGACTGAGGATGGAGTGCATGGGGTGATGAGGAGTCTGAGGATGGAGTGCATAGGGTGATGAGGAGACTGAAGATGGAGTGCATGGGGTGATGAGGAGACTGAGGATGGAGTGCATGGAGTGTATGCGGTGATGAGGAGACTGAGGATGGAGTGCATGGGGTGATGAGGAGACTGAGGATGGAGTGTATGGGGTGATGAGGAGACTGAGGATGGAGTGCATGGGGTGATGAGGAGACTGAGGATGGAGTGCATGGGGTGTATGGGGGTGATGAAGAGACTGAGAATGGAGTGCATGGGGTGATGAGGAGACTGAGGATGGAGTGCATGGGGTGTATGGGGTGATGAGGAGACTGAGGATGGAGTGCATGGGGTGTATGGGGTGATGAGGAGACTGAGGTTGGAGTGCATGGGGTAATGAGGAGACTGAGGATGGAGTGCGTGGGGTGTATGGGGTGATGAGGAGAGTGAGGATGGGGTGCGTGGGGTGTATGGGGGTGATGAGGAGACTGAGGATGGAGTGCATGGGTTGTATGGGGTGATGAGGATGGAGTGCATGAGGTGATGAGGAGACTGAGGATGGAGTGCATAGGGTGATGAGGAGACTGAAGATGGAGTGCATGGGGTGATGAGGAGACTGAAGATGGAGTGCATGGGGTGATGAGGAGACTGAGGATGGAGTGCATGGGGTGTATGCGGTGATGAGGAGACTGAGGATTGAGTGCATGGGGTGATGAGAAGACTGAGGATGGAGTGCATGGGGTGTATGGGGTGATGAGGAGACTGAGGATGGAATGCATGGGGTGTATGGGGGCGATGAGGAGACTGAGGATGGAGTGCGTGGGGTGTATGGGGTGATGAGGAGACTGAAGATGGGGTGCATGGGTTGTATGGGGTAATGAGGATGGAGTGCATGAGGTGATGAGGAGACTGAGGATGGAGTGCATGCGGTGATGAGGAGACTGAGGATTGAGTGCATAGGGTGATGAGGAGACTGAAGATGGAGTGCATGGGGTGATGAGGAGACTGAGGATGGAGTGCATGGGGTGTATGCGGTGATGAGGAGACTGAGGATTGAGTGCATGGGGTGATGAGAAGACTGAGGATGGAGTGCATGGGGTGTATGGGGTGATGAGGAGACTGAGGATGGAGTGCATGGGGTGATGAGGAGACTGAGGATGGAGTGTATGGGGTGATGAGGAGACTGAGGATGGAGTGCATGGGGTGTATGGGGGTGATGAGGAGACTGAGGATGGAGTGCATGGGGTGATGAGGAGACTGAGGATGGAGTGCGTGGGGTGTATGGGGTGATGAGGAGACTAAGGATGGGGTGCGTGGGGTGTATGGGGGTGATGAGGAGACTGAGGATGGAGTGCATGGGTTGTATGGGGTGATGAGGATGGAGTGCATGGGGTGTATGGGGTGATGAGGAGACTGAGGATGGAGTGCATGGGGTGATGAGGAGACTGAGGATGGAGTGCATGGGGTGATGAGGAGACTGAGGATGGAGTGAGTGCGGTGATGAGGAGACTGAAGATGGAGTGCATGGGGTGATGAGGAGACTGAGGATGGAGTGCATGGGGTGTATGCGGTGATGAGGAGACTGAGGATGGAGTGCATGGGGTGATGAGGAGACTGAGGATGGAGTGTATGGGGTGATGAGGAGACTGAGGATGGAGTGCATGGGGTGATGAGGAGACTGAGGATGGAGTGCATGGGGTGTATGGGGGTGATGAGGAGACTGAGGATGGAGTGCATGGGGTGATGAGGAGACTGAGGATGGAGTGCATGGGGTGTATGGGGTGATGAGGAGACTGAGGATGGAGTGCATGGGGTGATGAGGAGACTGAGGTTGGAGTGCATGGGGTAATGAGGAGACTGAGGATGGGGTGCGTGGGGTGAATGGGGGTGATGAGGAGACTGAGGATGGAGTGCATGGGTTGTATGGGATGATGAGGATGGAGTGCGTGGGGTGTATGGGGTGATGGGGAGACTGAGGATGGAGTGCGTGGGGTGTATGGGGGTGATGAGGAGACTGGGGATGGAGTGCATGGGGTGATGAGGAGACTGAGGATGGAGTGCGTGGGGTGTATGGGGTGATGAGGATGGAGTGCATGGGGTGTATGGGGTGATGAGGAGACTGAGGATGGAGTGCATGGGGTGATGAGGAGACTGAGGATGGAGTGCATAGGGTGATGAGGAGACTGAAGATGGAGTGCATGGGGTGATGAGGAGACTGAGGATGGAGTGCATGGAGTGTATGCGGTGATGAGGAGACTGAGGATGGAGTGCATGGGGTGATGAGGAGACTGAGGATGGAGTGTATGGGGTGATGAGGAGACTGAGGATGGAGTGCATGCAGTGATGAGGAGACTGAGGATTGAGTGCATAGGGTGATGAGGAGACTGAAGATGGAGTGCATGGGGTGATGAGGAGACTGAGGATGGAGTGCATGGGGTGTATGCGGTGATGAGGAGACTGAGGATTGAGTGCATGGGGTGATGAGAAGACTGAGGATGGAGTGCATGGGGTGTATGGGGTGATGAGGAGACTGAGGATGGAGTGCATGGGGTGATGAGGAGACTGAGGATGGAGTGTATGGGGTGATGAGGAGACTGAGGATGGAGTGCATGGGGTGTATGGGGGTGATGAGGAGACTGAGGATGGAGTGCATGGGGTGATGAGGAGACTGAGGATGGAGTGCGTGGGGTGTATGGGGTGATGAGGAGACTAAGGATGGGGTGCGTGGGGTGTATGGGGGTGATGAGGAGACTGAGGATGGAGTGCATGGGTTGTATGGGGTGATGAGGATGGAGTGCATGGGGTGTATGGGGTGATGAGGAGACTGAGGATGGAGTGCATGGGGTGATGAGGAGACTGAGGATGGAGTGCATGGGGTGATGAGGAGACTGAGGATGGAGTGAGTGCGGTGATGAGGAGACTGAAGATGGAGTGCATGGGGTGATGAGGAGACTGAGGATGGAGTGCATGGGGTGTATGCGGTGATGAGGAGACTGAGGATGGAGTGCAT
The DNA here is from genome assembly GCF_029499605.1 of Hyla sarda. Taxonomy (NCBI): domain Eukaryota; kingdom Metazoa; phylum Chordata; class Amphibia; order Anura; family Hylidae; genus Hyla; species Hyla sarda. The sequence continues at coordinate 11,590 of NW_026607833.1, forward strand.
GGGGTGATGAGGAGACTGAGGATGGAGTGTATGGGGTGATGAGGAGACTGAGGATGGAGTGCATGGGGTGATGAGGAGACTGAGGATGGAGTGCATGGGGTGTATGGGGGTGATGAGGAGACTGAGGATGGAGTGCATGGGGTGATGAGGAGACTGAGGATGGAGTGCATGGGGTGTATGGGGTGATGAGGAGACTGAGGATGGAGTGCATGGGGTGATGAGGAGACTGAGGTTGGAGTGCATGGGGTAATGAGGAGACTGAGGATGGGGTGCGTGGGGTGTATGGGGTGATGAGGAGACTGAGGATTGAGTGCATGGGGTGATGAGGAGACTGAGGATGGAGTGCATGAGGTGTATGGGTTGATGAGGAGACTGAGGATGGAGAGCATGGGGTGTATGGGGGTGATGAGGAGATTGAGGATGGAGTGAATGGGGTGTATGGGGGTGATGAGGAGACTGAGGATGGAGTGCATGGGGTGATGAGGAGACAGAGGATGGAGTGCATAGGGTGATGAGGAGACTGAAGATGGAGTGCATACGGTGATGAGGAGACCGAGGATGGGGTGCATGGGGTGATGAGGAGACTGAGGATGGAGTGCATGGGGTGTATGGGGTGATGAGGAGACTGAGGATGGAGTGCATGGGGTGTATGGGAGTGATGAGGAGACTGAGGATGGAGTGCATGGGGTGATGAGGAGACTGAGGATGGCGTGCGTGGGGTGTATGGGGTGATGAGGAGACTGAGGATTGAGTGCATGGGGTGATGAGGAGACTGAGGATGGAGTGCATGGGGTGTATGGGGTGATGAGGAGACCGAGGATGGAATGCATGGGGTGTATGGGGGCGATGAGGAGACTGAGGATGGAGTGCATGAGGTGTATGGGGGTGATGAGGAGACTGAGGATGGATTGCATGAAGTAAGGAGAAGACTGAGGATGGAGTGCATTGGGTGTATGGGGTGATGAGGAGACTGAGGATGGGGTGCATGGGGTGATGAGGAGACTGAGGATGGGGTGCGTGGGGTGTATGGGGTGATGAGGAGACTGAAGATGGGGTGTGTGGGGTGTATGGGATGATGAGGAGACTGAGGATGGGTTGTGTGGGGTGTATGGGATGAGGAGACTGAGGATGGAGTGCATGGGGTGTATGGGGGTGATGAGGAGACTGAGGATGGAGTGCATGGGGTGTATGGGGTGATGAGGAGACTGAGGATGGAGTGCATGGGGTGATGAGGAGACTGAGGATGGAGTGCGTGGGGTGTATGGGGTGATGAGGAGACTGAGGATGGAGTGCATGGGGTGTATGGGGGTGATGAGGATACAGAGGATGGAGTGCATGGGGTGATGAGGAGACTGAGGATGGAGTGCGTGGGGTGTATGGGGGGGAGGAGGAGACTGAGGATGGAGTGCATGGGTTGTATGGGGTGATGAGGATAGAGTGCATGGGGTGTATGGGGTGATGAGGAGACTGAGGATGGAGTGCATTGGTGATGAGGAGACTGAGGATGGAGTGCATGGGGTGAAGAGGAGACTGAGGATGGAGTGCATGGGGTGTATGCGGTGATGAGGATGGAGTGTGCGGGGTGTATGGGCGTGATGATGAGACTGAGGATGGAGTGCATTGGGTGATGAGGAGACTGAGGATGGAGTGCATGGGGTGATGAGGAGACTGAGGATGGAGTACATGGGGTGTATGGGGGTGATGAGAAGACTGAGGATGGAGTGCATGGGGTGTATGGGGTGATGAGGAGACTGAGGATGGAGTGCATGGGGTGATGAGGAGACTGAGGATGGAGTGTATGGGGTGATGAGGAGACTGAGGATGGAGTGCATGGGGTGTATGCGGGTGATGAGGAGACTGAGGATGGAGTGCATGGGGTGATGAGGAGACTGAGGATGGGGTGCATGGGGTGTATGGGGTGATGAGGAGACTGAGGATGGGGTGCGTGGGGTGTATGGGGGTGATGAGGAGACTGAGGATGGAGTGCATGGGTTGTATGGGGTGATGAGGATGGAGTGCATGGGGTGTATGGGGTGATGAGGAGACTGAGGATGGAGTGCATGGGGTGATGAGGAGACTGAGGATGGGGTGCATGGAGTGTATGGGGTGATGAGGAGACTGAGGATGGAGTGCGTGGGGTGTATGGGGGTGATGAGGAGACTGAGGATGGAGTGCGTGGGGTGTATGGGGTGATGAGGATGGAGTGCATGGGGTGTATGGGGTGATGAGGAGACTGAGGATGGAGGGCATGGGGTGATGAGGAGACTGAGGATGGAGTGCATAGGGTGTATGGGGGTGATGAGGAGACTGGGGATTGAGTGCATGGGGTGATGAGGAGACTGAGGATGGAGTGCATAGGGTGATGAGGAGACTGAAGATGGAGTGCATGCGGTGATGAGGAGACTGGGGATTGAGTGCATGGGGTGATGAGGAGACTGAGGATGGAGTGTGTGGGGTGTATGGGGTGATGAGGAGACTGAGGATTGAGTGAATGGGGTGATGAGGAGACTGAGGATGGAGTGCATGGGGTGTATGGGGTGATGAGGAGACTGAGGATGGAGTGCATGGGGTGTATGGGGGTGATGAGGAGACTTAGGATGGAGTGCATGGGGTGTATGGGGGTGATGAGGAGACTGAGGATGGAGTGCATGGGGTGATGAGGAGACTGAGGATGGAGTGCATAGGGTGATGAGGAGACTGAAGATGGAGTGCATGCGGTGATGAGGAGACTGAGGATGGAGTGCATGGGGTGATGAGGAGACTGAGGATGGAGTGCATGGGGTGTATGGGGTGATGAGGAGATTGAGGATGGAGTGCATGGGGTGTATGGGGGCGATGAGTAGACTGGGGATGGAGTGAATGGGGTGATGAGGAGACTGAGGATGGAGTGCATAGGGTGATGAGGAGACTGAAGATGGAGTGCATGCGGTGATGAGGAGACTGAGGATGGAGTGCATGGGGTGATGAGGAGACTGAGGATGGAGTGCATGGGGTGTATGGGGTGATGAGGAGATTGAGGATGGAGTGCATGGGGTGTATGGGGGCGATGAGTAGACTGGGGATGGAGTGCATGGGGTGATGAGGAGACTGAGGATGGAGTGCGTGGGGTGTATGGGGTGATGAGGAGACTGAGGATTGAGTGCATGGGGTGATGAGGAGACTGAGGATGGAGTGCATGGGGTGATGAGGAGACTGAGGATGGAGTGCATGGGGTGTATGGGGGTGATGAGGAGACTGAGGATGGAGTGCATGGGGTGTATGGGGAAATGAGAAGACTGAGGATGGAGTGCATGGGGTGTATGGGGAAATGAGAAGACTGAGGATGGAGTGCATGGGGTGTATGGGGGTGATGAGGAGACTGAGGATGGAGTGCATGGGGTGTATGGGGGTGATGAGGAGACTGAGGATGGAGTGCATGGGGTGTATCGGGGTGATGAGGAGACTGAGGATGGAGTGCATGGGGTGTATGGGGAAATGAGAAGACTGAGGATGGAGTGCATGGGGTGTATGGGGGTGATGAGGAGACTGAGGATGGAGTGCATAGGGTGTATGGGGGTGATGAGGAGACTGAGGATGGAGTGCATGGGGTGTATGGGGGTGATGAGGAGACTGAGGATGGAGTGCATGGGGTGTATCGGGGTGATGAGGAGACTTAGGATGGAGTGCATGGGGTGTATGGGGGTGATGAGGAGACTGAGGATGGAGTGCATGGGGTGATGAGGAGACTGAGGATGGAGTGCATAGGGTGATGAGGAGACTGAAGATGGAGTGCATGCGGTGATGAGGAGACTGAGGATGGAGTGCATGGGGTGATGAGTAGACTGAGGATGGAGTGCATGGGGTGTATGGGGTGATGAGGAGACTGAGGATGGAGTGCATGGGGTGTATGGGGGCGATGAGTAGACTGGGGATGGAGTGCATGGGGTGATGAGGAGACTGAGGATGGCGTGCGTGGGGTGTATGGGGTGATGAGGAGACTGAGGATGGAGTGCATGGGGTGTATGGGGTGATGAGAAGACTGAGGAAGGAGTGCATGGGGTGTATGGGGGTGATGAGGAGACTGAGGATTGAGTGCATGGGGTTATGAGGAGACTGAGGATGGAGTGCATGGGGTGTATGGGGTGATGAGAAGACTGAGGATGGAGTGCATGGGGTGTATGGGGGTGATGAGGAGACTGAGGATGGAGTGCATAGGGTGTATGGGGGTGATGAGGAGACTGAGGATGGAGTGCATGGGGTGTATGGGGGTGATGAGGAGACTGAGGATGGAGTGCATGGGGTGTATCGGGGTGATGAGGAGACTGAGGATGGAGTGCATGAAGTGAGGAGGAGACTGAGGATGGAGTGCATGGGTAGTATGGGGTGATGAGGAGACTGAGGATGGGGTGCATGGGGTGATGAGGAGACTGAGGATGGGGTGCATGGGTAGTATGGGGTGATGAGGAGACTGAGGATGGAGTGCATGGGGTGATGAGGAGACTGAGGATGGGGTGCGTGGGGTGTATGGGGTGATGAGGAGACTGAAGATGGCGTGTGTGGGGTGTATGGGGTGATGAGTAGACTGAGGATGGAGTGCATGGGGTGTATGGGGGTGATGAGGAGACTGAGGATGGAGTGCATGGGGTGTATGGGGTGATGAGGAGACTGAGAATGGGTTGTGTGGGGTGTATGGGGGTGATGAGGAGACTGAGGATGGAGTGCATGGGGTGTATGGGGGTGATGAGGAGACTGAGGATGGAGTGCATGGGGTGTATGGGGGTGATGAGGAGACTGAGGATGGAGTGCATGGGGTGTATGGGGGTGATGAGGAGACTGAGGATGGAGTGCATGGGGTGATGAGGAGACTGAGGATGGAGTGCATGAAGTGAGGAGGAGACTGAGGATGGAGTGCATGGGGTGTATGGGGTGATGAGGAGACTGAGGATGGGGTGCATGGGGTGATGAGGAGACTGAGGATGGGGTGCGTGGGGTGTATGGGGTGATGAGGAGACTGAAGATGGGGTGTGTGGGGTGTATGGAGTGATGAGGAGACTGAGGATGGGTTGTGTGGCGTGTATGGGGTGATGAGGAGACTGAGGATGGAGTGCATGGGGTGTATGGGGGTGATGAGGAGACTGAGGATGGAGTGCATGGGGTGTATGGGGTGATGAGGAGACTGAGGATGGAGTGCATGGGGTGTATGGGGGTGATGAGGAGACTGGGGATTGAGTGCATGGGGTGATGAGGAGACTGAGGATGGAGTGCATAGGGTGATGAGGAGACTGAAGATGGAGTGCATGCGGTGATGAGGAGACTGGGGATTGAGTGCATGGGGTGATGAGGAGACTGAGGATGGAGTGTGTGGGGTGTATGTGGTGATGAGGAGACTGAGGATTGAGTGCATGGGGTGATGAGGAGACTGAGGATAGAGTGCATGGGGTGTATGGGGTGATGAGGAGACTGAGGATGGAGTGCATGGGGTGTATGGGGGTGATGAGGAGACTTAGGATGGAGTGCATGGGGTGTATGGGGGTGATGAGGAGACTGAGGATGGAGTGCATGGGGTGATGAGGAGACTGAGGATGGAGTGCATAGGGTGATGAGGAGACTGAAGATGGAGTGCATGCGGTGATGAGGAGACTGAGGATGGAGTGCATGGGGTGATGAGGAGACTGAGGATGGAGTGCATGGGGTGTATGGGGTGATGAGGAGACTGAGGATGGAGTGCATGGGGTGTATGGGGCGATGAGTAGACTGGGGATGGAGTGCATGGGGTGATGAGGAGACTGAGGATGGCGTGCGTGGGGTGTATGGGGTGATGAGGAGACTGAGGATGGAGTGCATGGGGTGTATGGGGTGATGAGAAGACTGAGGATGGAGTGCATGGGGTGTATGGGGGTGATGAGGAGACTGAGGATTGAGTGCATGGGGTGATGAGGAGACTGAGGATGGAGTGCATAGGGTGTATGGGGGTGATGAGGAGACTGAGGATGGAGTGCATGGGGTGTATGGGGGTGATGAGGAGACTGAGGATGGAGTGCATGGGGTGTATCAGGGTGATGAGGAGACTGAGGATGGAGTGCATGAAGTGAGGAGGAGACTGAGGATGGAGTGCATGGGTAGTATGGGGTGATGAGGAGACTGAGGATGGGGTGCATGGGGTGATGAGGAGACTGAGGATGGTTTGCGTGGGGTGTATGGGGTGATGAAGAGACTGAAGATGGCGTGTGTGGGGTGTATGGGGGTGATGAGGAGACTGAGGATGGAGTGCATGGGGTGTATGGGGTGATGAGGAGACTGAGAATGGGTTGTGTGGGGTGTATGGGGGTGATGAGGAGACTGAGGATGGAGTGCATGGGGTGTATGGGGGTGATGAGGAGACTGAGGATGGAGTGCATGGGGTGTATGGGGGTGATGAGGAGACTGAGGATGGAGTGCATGGGGTGTATGGGGTGATGAGGAGACTGAGAATGGGTTGTGTGGGGTGTATGGGGGTGATGAGGAGACTGAGGATGGAGTGCATGGGGTGTATGGGGGTGATGAGGAGACTGAGGATGGAGTGCGTGGGGTGTATGGGGTGATGAGGAGACTGAGGTTTGTGTGCATGGGGTGATGAGGAGACTGAGGATGGAGTGCATGAGGTGTATGGGTTGATGAGGAGACTGAGGATGGAGTGCATGGGGTGATGAGGAGACAGAGGATGGAGTGCATAGGGTGATGAGGAGACTGAAGATGGAGTGCATTCGGTGATGAGGAGACCGAGGATGGGGTGCATGGGGTGATGAGGAGACTGAGGATGGAGTGCATGGGGTGTATGGGGTGATGAGGAGACTGAGGATGGAGTGCATGGGGTGTATGGGAGTGATGATGAGACTGGGGATGGAGTGCATGGGTTGATGAGGAGACTGAGGATGGAGTGCATGGGGTGTATGGGGTGATGAGGAGACTGAGGATGGAATGCATGGGGTGTATGGGGGCGATGAGGAGACTGAGGATGGAGTGCGTGGGGTGTATGGGGTGATGAGGAGACTGAGGATGGGGTGCATGGGTTGTATGGGGTGATGAGGATGGAGTGCATGAGGTGATGAGGAGACTGAGGATGGAGTGCATGCGGTGATGAGGAGACTGAGGATGGAGTGCATAGGGTGATGAGGAGACTGAAGATGGAGTGCATGGGGTGATGAGGAAACTGAGGATGGAGTGCATGGGGTGTATGCGGTGATGAGGAGACTGAGGATTGAGTGCATGGGGTGATGAGAAGACTGAGGATGGAGTGCATGGGGTGTATGGGGTGATGAGGAGACTGAGGATGGAGTGCATGGGGTGATGAGGAGACTGAGGATGGAGTGTATGGGGTGATGAGGAGACTGAGGATGGAGTGCATGGGGTGTATGGGGGTGATGAGGAGACTGAGGATGGAGTGCATGGGGTGATGAGGAGACTGAGGATGGAGTGCGTGGGGTGTATGGGGTGATGAGGAGACTAAGGATGGGGTGCGTGGGGTGTATGGGGGTGATGAGGAGACTGAGGATGGAGTGCATGGGTTGTATGGGGTGATGAGGATGGAGTGCATGGGGTGTATGGGGTGATGAGGAGACTGAGGATGGAGTGCATGGGGTGATGAGGAGACTGAGGATGGAGTGCATGGGGTGATGAGGAGACTGAGGATGGAGTGAGTGCGGTGATGAGGAGACTGAAGATGGAGTGCATGGGGTGATGAGGAGACTGAGGATGGAGTGCATGGGGTGTATGCGGTGATGAGGAGACTGAGGATGGAGTGCATGGGGTGATGAGGAGACTGAGGATGGAGTGTATGGGGTGATGAGGAGACTGAGGATGGAGTGCATGGGGTGATGAGGAGACTGAGGATGGAGTGCATGGGGTGTATGGGGGTGATGAGGAGACTGAGGATGGAGTGCATGGGGTGATGAGGAGACTGAGGATGGAGTGCATGGGGTGTATGGGGTGATGAGGAGACTGAGGATGGAGTGCATGGGGTGATGAGGAGACTGAGGTTGGAGTGCATGGGGTAATGAGGAGACTGAGGATGGGGTGCGTGGGGTGAATGGGGGTGATGAGGAGACTGAGGATGGAGTGCATGGGTTGTATGGGATGATGAGGATGGAGTGCATGGGGTGTATGGGGTGATGAGGAGACTGAGGATGGAGTGCATGGGGTGATGAGGAGACTGAGGATGGAGTGCGTGGGGTGTATGGGGTGATGAGGATGGAGTGCATGGGGTGTATGGGGTGATGAGGAGACTGAGGATGGAGTGCATGGGGTGATGAGGAGTCTGAGGATGGAGTGCATAGGGTGATGAGGAGACTGAAGATGGAGTGCATGGGGTGATGAGGAGACTGAGGATGGAGTGCATGGAGTGTATGCGGTGATGAGGAGACTGAGGATGGAGTGCATGGGGTGATGAGGAGACTGAGGATGGAGTGTATGGGGTGATGAGGAGACTGAGGATGGAGTGCATGGGGTGATGAGGAGACTGAGGATGGAGTGCATGGGGTGTATGGGGGTGATGAAGAGACTGAGGATGGAGTGCATGGGGTGATGAGGAGACTGAGGATGGAGTGCATGGGGTGTATGGGGTGATGAGGAGACTGAGGATGGAGTGCATGGGGTGTATGGGGTGATGAGGAGACTGAGGTTGGAGTGCATGGGGTAATGAGGAGACTGAGGATGGAGTGCGTGGGGTGTATGGGGTGATGAGGAGAGTGAGGATGGGGTGCGTGGGGTGTATGGGGGTGATGAGGAGACTGAGGATGGAGTGCATGGGTTGTATGGGGTGATGAGGATGGAGTGCATGAGGTGATGAGGAGACTGAGGATGGAGTGCATAGGGTGATGAGGAGACTGAAGATGGAGTGCATGGGGTGATGAGGAGACTGAAGATGGAGTGCATGGGGTGATGAGGAGACTGAGGATGGAGTGCATGGGGTGTATGCGGTGATGAGGAGACTGAGGATTGAGTGCATGGGGTGATGAGAAGACTGAGGATGGAGTGCATGGGGTGTATGGGGTGATGAGGAGACTGAGGATGGAATGCATGGGGTGTATGGGGGCGATGAGGAGACTGAGGATGGAGTGCGTGGGGTGTATGGGGTGATGAGGAGACTGAGGATGGGGTGCATGGGTTGTATGGGGTAATGAGGATGGAGTGCATGAGGTGATGAGGAGACTGAGGATGGAGTGCATGCGGTGATGAGGAGACTGAGGATTGAGTGCATAGGGTGATGAGGAGACTGAAGATGGAGTGCATGGGGTGATGAGGAGACTGAGGATGGAGTGCATGGGGTGTATGCGGTGATGAGGAGACTGAGGATTGAGTGCATGGGGTGATGAGAAGACTGAGGATGGAGTGCATGGGGTGTATGGGGTGATGAGGAGACTGAGGATGGAGTGCATGGGGTGATGAGGAGACTGAGGATGGAGTGTATGGGGTGATGAGGAGACTGAGGATGGAGTGCATGGGGTGTATGGGGGTGATGAGGAGACTGAGGATGGAGTGCATGGGGTGATGAGGAGACTGAGGATGGAGTGCGTGGGGTGTATGGGGTGATGAGGAGACTAAGGATGGGGTGCGTGGGGTGTATGGGGGTGATGAGGAGACTGAGGATGGAGTGCATGGGTTGTATGGGGTGATGAGGATGGAGTGCATGGGGTGTATGGGGTGATGAGGAGACTGAGGATGGAGTGCATGGGGTGATGAGGAGACTGAGGATGGAGTGCATGGGGTGATGAGGAGACTGAGGATGGAGTGAGTGCGGTGATGAGGAGACTGAAGATGGAGTGCATGGGGTGATGAGGAGACTGAGGATGGAGTGCATGGGGTGTATGCGGTGATGAGGAGACTGAGGATGGAGTGCATGGGGTGATGAGGAGACTGAGGATGGAGTGTATGGGGTGATGAGGAGACTGAGGATGGAGTGCATGGGGTGATGAGGAGACTGAGGATGGAGTGCATGGGGTGTATGGGGGTGATGAGGAGACTGAGGATGGAGTGCATGGGGTGATGAGGAGACTGAGGATGGAGTGCATGGGGTGTATGGGGTGATGAGGAGACTGAGGATGGAGTGCATGGGGTGATGAGGAGACTGAGGTTGGAGTGCATGGGGTAATGAGGAGACTGAGGATGGGGTGCGTGGGGTGAATGGGGGTGATGAGGAGACTGAGGATGGAGTGCATGGGTTGTATGGGATGATGAGGATGGAGTGCGTGGGGTGTATGGGGTGATGAGGAGACTGAGGATGGAGTGCGTGGGGTGTATGGGGGTGATGAGGAGACTGGGGATGGAGTGCATGGGGTGATGAGGAGACTGAGGATGGAGTGCGTGGGGTGTATGGGGTGATGAGGATGGAGTGCATGGGGTGTATGGGGTGATGAGGAGACTGAGGATGGAGTGCATGGGGTGATGAGGAGACTGAGGATGGAGTGCATAGGGTGATGAGGAGACTGAAGATGGAGTGCATGGGGTGATGAGGAGACTGAGGATGGAGTGCATGGAGTGTATGCGGTGATGAGGAGACTGAGGATGGAGTGCATGGGGTGATGAGGAGACTGAGGATGGAGTGTATGGGGTGATGAGGAGACTGAGGATGGAGTGCATGCAGTGATGAGGAGACTGAGGATTGAGTGCATAGGGTGATGAGGAGACTGAAGATGGAGTGCATGGGGTGATGAGGAGACTGAGGATGGAGTGCATGGGGTGTATGCGGTGATGAGGAGACTGAGGATTGAGTGCATGGGGTGATGAGAAGACTGAGGATGGAGTGCATGGGGTGTATGGGGTGATGAGGAGACTGAGGATGGAGTGCATGGGGTGATGAGGAGACTGAGGATGGAGTGTATGGGGTGATGAGGAGACTGAGGATGGAGTGCATGGGGTGTATGGGGGTGATGAGGAGACTGAGGATGGAGTGCATGGGGTGATGAGGAGACTGAGGATGGAGTGCGTGGGGTGTATGGGGTGATGAGGAGACTAAGGATGGGGTGCGTGGGGTGTATGGGGGTGATGAGGAGACTGAGGATGGAGTGCATGGGTTGTATGGGGTGATGAGGATGGAGTGCATGGGGTGTATGGGGTGATGAGGAGACTGAGGATGGAGTGCATGGGGTGATGAGGAGACTGAGGATGGAGTGCATGGGGTGATGAGGAGACTGAGGATGGAGTGAGTGCGGTGATGAGGAGACTGAAGATGGAGTGCATGGGGTGATGAGGAGACTGAGGATGGAGTGCATGGGGTGTATGCGGTGATGAGGAGACTGAGGATGGAGTGCATGGGGTGATGAGGAGACTGAGGATGGAGTGTATGGGGTGATGAGGAGACTGAGGATGGAGTGCATGGGGTGATGAGGAGACTGAGGATGGAGTGCATGGGGTGTATGGGGGTGATGAGGAGACTGAGGATGGAGTGCATGGGGTGTATGCGGTGATGAGGAGACTGAGGATGGAGTGCATGGGGTGATGAGGAGACTGAGGATGGAGTGCATGGGGTGATGAGGAGACTGAGGATGGAGTGCATGGGGTGTATGGGGTGATGAGGAGACTGAGGATGGAGTGCATGGGGTGATGAGGAGACTGAGGTTGGAGTGCATGGGGTAATGAGGAGACTGAGGATGGGGTGCGTGGGGTGAATGGGGGTGATGAGGAGACTGAGGATGGAGTGCATGGGTTGTATGGGATGATGAGGATGGAGTGCGTGGGGTGTATGGGGTGATGAGGAGTCTGAGGATGGAGTGCGTGGGGTGTATGGAGGTGATGAGGAGACTGGGGATGGAGTGCATGGGGTGATGAGGAGACTGAGGATGGAGTGCGTGGGGTGTATGGGGTGATGAGGATGGAGTGCATGGGGTGTATGGGGTGATGAGGAGACTGAGGATGGAGTGCATGGGGTGATGAGGAGACTGAGGATGGAGTGCATAGGGTGATGAGGAGACTGAAGATGGAGTGCATGGGGTGATGAGGAGACTGAGGATGGAGTGCATGGAGTGTATGCGGTGATGAGGAGACTGAGGATGGAGTGCATGGGGTGATGAGGAGACTGAGGATGGAGTGCATGGGGTGATGAGGAGACTGAGGATGGAGTGCATGCAGTGATGAGGAGACTGAGGATTGAGTGCATAGGGTGATGAGGAGACTGAAGATGGAGTGCATGGGGTGATGAGGAGACTGAGGATGGAGTGCATGGGGTGTATGCGGTGATGAGGAGACTGAGGATTGAGTGCATGGGGTGATGAGAAGACTGAGGATGGAGTGCATGGGGTGTATGGGGTGATGAGGAGACTGAGGATGGAGTGCATGGGGTGATGAGGAGACTGAGGATGGAGTGTATGGGGTGATGAGGAGACTGAGGATGGAGTGCATGGGGTGTATGGGGGTGATGAGGAGACTGAGGATGGAGTGCATGGGGTGATGAGGAGACTGAGGATGGAGTGCGTGGGGTGTATGGGGTGATGAGGAGACTAAGGATGGGGTGCGTGGGGTGTATGGGGGTGATGAGGAGACTGAGGATGGAGTGCATGGGTTGTATGGGGTGATGAGGATGGAGTGCATGGGGTGTATGGGGTGATGAGGAGACTGAGGATGGAGTGCATGGGGTGATGAGGAGACTGAGGATGGAGTGCATGGGGTGATGAGGAGACTGAGGATGGAGTGAGTGCGGTGATGAGGAGACTGAAGATGGAGTGCATGGGGTGATGAGGAGACTGAGGATGGAGTGCATGGGGTGTATGCGGTGATGAGGAGACTGAGGATGGAGTGCATGGGGTGATGAGGAGACTGAGGATGGAGTGTATGGGGTGATGAGGAGACTGAGGATGGAGTGCATGGGGTGATGAGGAGACTGAGGATGGAGTGCATGGGGTGTATGGGGGTGATGAGGAGACTGAGGATGGAGTGCATGGGGTGTATGCGGTGATGAGGAGACTGAGGATGGAGTGCATGGGGTGATGAGGAGACTGAGGATGGAGTGTATGGGGTGATGAGGAGACTGAGGATGGAGTGCATGGGGTGTATGGGGTGATGAGGAGACTGAGGATGGAGTGCATGGGGTGATGAGGAGACTGAGGTTGGAGTGCATGGGGTAATGAGGAGACTGAGGATGGGGTGCGTGGGGTGAATGGGGGTGATGAGGAGACTGAGGATGGAGTGCATGGGTTGTATGGGATGATGAGGATGGAGTGCGTGGGGTGTATGGGGTGATGAGGAGACTGAGGATGGAGTGCGTGGGGTGTATGGGGGTGATGAGGAGACTGGGGATGGAGTGCATGGGGTGATGAGGAGACTGAGGATGGAGTGCGTGGGGTGTATGGGGTGATGAGGATGGAGTGCATGGGGTGTATGGGGTGATGAGGAGACTGAGGATGGAGTGCATGGGGTGATGAGGAGACTGAGGATGGAGTGCATAGGGTGATGAGGAGACTGAAGATGGAGTGCATGGGGTGATGAGGAGACTGAGGATGGAGTGCATGGAGTGTATGCGGTGATGAGGAGACTGAGGATGGAGTGCATGGGGTGATGAGGAGACTGAGGATGGAGTGTATGGGGTGATGAGGAGACTGAGGATGGAGTGCATGGGGTGATGAGGAGACTGAGGATGGAGTGCATGGGGTGTATGGGGGTGATGAAGAGACTGAGGATGGAGTGCATGGGGTGATGAGGAGACTGAGGATGGAGTGCATGGGGTGTATGGGGTGATGAGGAGACTGAGGATGGAGTGCATGGGGTGTATGGGGTGATGAGGAGACTGAGGTTGGAGTGCATGGGGTAATGAGGAGACTGAGGATGGAGTGCGTGGGGTGTATGGGGTGATGAGGAGAGTGAGGATGGGGTGCGTGGGGTGTATGGGGGTGATGAGGAGACTGAGGATGGAGTGCATGGGTTGTATGGGATGATGAGGATGGAGTGCGTGGGGTGTATGGGGTGATGAGGAGACTGAGGACGGAGTGCGTGGGGTGTATGGGGGTGATGAGGAGACTGGGGATGGAGTGCATGGGGTGATGAGGAGACTGAGGATGGAGTGCGTGGGGTGTATGGGGTGATGAGGATGGAGTGCATGGGGTGTATGGGGTGATGAGGAGACTGAGGATGGAGTGCATGGGGTGATGAGGAGACTGAGGATGGAGTGCATAGGGTGATGAGGAGACTGAAGATGGAGTGCATGGGGTGATGAGGAGACTGAGGATGGAGTGCATGGGGTGTATGGGGTGATGAGGAGACTGAGGATGGAATGCATGGGGTGTATGGGGGCGATGAGGAGACTGAGGATGGAGTGCATGGGGTGATGAGGAGACTGAGGATGGAGTGCATGGGGTGTATGGGGTGATGAGGAGACTGAAGATGGCGTGCGTGGGGTGTATGGGGTGATGAGGAGACTGAGGATTGAGTGCATGGGGTGATGAGGAGACTGAGGATGGAGTGCATGGGGTGATGAGAAGACTGAGGATGGAGTGCATGGGGTGTATGGGGGTGATGAGGAGACTTTTGATGGAGTGCATAGGGTGTATGGGGGTGATGAGGAGACTGAGGATGGAGTGCATGGGGTGTATGGGGGTGATGAGGAGACTGAGGATGGAGTGCATGGGGTGTATCGGGGTGATGAGGAGACTGAGGATGGAGTGCATGAAGTGAGGAGGAGACTGAGGATGGAGTGCATGGGTAGTATGGGGTGATGAGGAGACTGAGGATGGGGTGCATGAGGTGATGAGGAGACTGAGAATGGGGTGCGTGGGGTGTATGGGGTGATGAGGAGACTGAAGATGGCGTGTGTGGGGTGTATGGGGTGATGAGGAGACTGAGGATGGAGTGCATGGGGTGTATGGGGGTGATGAGGAGACTGAGGATGGAGTGCATGGGGTGTATGGGGGTGATGAGGAGACTGAGGATGGAGTGCATGGGGTGTATGGGGGTGATGAGGAGACTGAGGATGGAGTGCATGGGGTGTATGGGGGTGATGAGGAGACTGAGGATGGAGTGCATGGGGTGTATGGGGTGATGAGGAGACTGAGAATGGGTTGTGTGGGGTGTATGGGGGTGATGAGGAGACTGAGGATGGAGTGCATGGGGTGTATGGGGGTGATGAGGAGACTGAGGATGGAGTGCATGGGGTGTATGGGGGTGATGAGGAGACTGAGGATGGAGTGCATGGGGTGATGAGGAGACTGAGGATGGAGTGCATGGGGTGTATGGGGTGATGAGGAGACTGAGGATGGGGTGCATGGGGTGATGAGGAGACTGAGGATGGGGTGCGTGGGGTGTATGGGGTGATGAGGAGACTGAAGATGGTGTGTGTGGGGTGTATGGGGTGATGAGGAGACTGAGGATGGGTTGTGTGGCGTGTATGGGGTGATGAGACTGAAGATGGGGTGCGTGGGGTGTATGGGGGTGATGAGACTGAGGATGGGGTGCGTGGGGTGTATGGGGGTGATGAGGAGACTGAGGATGGGGTGCATGGGGTGATGAGGAGACTGAGGATGGGGTGTGTGGGGTGTATGGGGTGATGAGGAGACTTAAGATGGGGTGTGTTGGGTGTATGGGGTGATGAAGAGACTGAGGATGGGTTGTGTGGGGTGTATGGGGTGATGAGACTGAAGATGGGGTGCTTGTGGTGTATGGGGGTGATGAGACTGAGGATGGGGTGCGTGGGTTGTATGGGGTGATGAGGAGACTGAGGATGGGGTGCATGGGGGTGATGAGGAGACCGAGGATGGGTTGTGTGGGGTGTGTGGGGTGATGAGACTGAGGATGGGGTGCGTGGGGTGATGATTAGACTGAGAATGGGTTGTGTGGGGTGTATGGGGGGATGAGACTGAGGATGGGGTGCGTGGGGTGTATGGGGTGATTCAGTGGTGTATCGTGGTTGGCAGTATTATATGGATAGAGTACAGTGGTTGGCAGTATTATATTCAGGGGTACAGTATTTGGCAGTATTATATTCAGGGGTACAGTGGTTGGCAGTATTATATTCAGGGGTACAGTATTTGGCAGTATTATATTCAGGGGTAAAGTGGTTGGCAGTATTCAGGGGGTACAGTGGTTGGAGTATTATATTCAGGGGTACAGTGGTTGGCAGTATTCAGGGGGTACAGTGGTTGGCAGCATTATATTCAGGGGTACAGTATTTGGCAGTATTATATTCGGGGGTACAGTGGTTGGCAGTATTATATTCAGGGGTAAAGTGGTTGGCAGTATTCAGGGGGTACAGTGGTTGGAGTATTATATTCAGGGGTACAGTGGTTGGCAGTATTCAGGGGGTACAGTGGTTGGCAGTATTATATTCAGGGGTACAGTATTTGGCAGTATTATATTCGGGGGTACAGTGGTTGGCAGTATTATATTCAGGGGTAAAGTGGTTGGCAGTATTCAGGGGGTACAGTGGTTGGAGTATTATATTCAGGGGTACAGTGGTTGGCAGTATTCAGGGGGTACAGTGGTTGGCAGTATTATATTCAGGGGTACAGTATTTGGCAGTATTATATTCGGGGGTACAGTGGTTGGCAGTATTATATTCAGGGGTAAAGTGGTTGGCAGTATTCAGGGGGTACAGTGGTTGGAGTATTATATTCAGGGGTACAGTGGTTGGCAGTATTATATTCAGGGGTACAGTGGTTGGCAGTATTATATTCAGGGGGTACAGGTTATAATGATTATTGTCATCATACAGAGGATGAGGATCTACTGACAAATTAAGGAACCAATGATGTCCAGGTGTCAGACTCTGCAGAGAAGATGGAAGAAATCCTGGTGTCTGGACCAGAGGAAGAAGAAAAGTAAAGACAACAGAGAAGACGTCACTCAGGTCAGTGATATCATTGTGTATTTTCCTAACTGTCCCATCAGAGCTGTAGTCACTGATATCATTGTGTAGTCTCCTGACTGTCCCATCAGCTGTAGTCACTTCAGACATGATGGGAGTTGCAGATTTCCAACATCTGGGGAGCCACTTGAACCAAGGTGATTGGTGGGGGTCCCATGAGTCAGACCCCCATCATAAAAATGGGCTGTTTATTTTAAAATGCCTGGGCCTATTTTTGGTCCCAGTCTGGCCCTGCCTGTAAGTCACTTCTATCACTAAGGATAAGAAGCCAAGGAACCAGGGGGTGCCAAGGGGTGTCGTGCTAATCCAGGGGTGCAAGTGTAAAGGGGAGCACTGCCCTCTGCCTCCCAGCTAGATACGGGTCAGGCTGACCCGGGGGAGTACTCACTGGGCCGCACACAGAGAGGGACAGGGGCCACCCGGAGCCCACCTCAGGAGCCGTTCCATCCACCTGTGGTGGACAAGGCAAGTGGCGACACTACACGCGCGGGGTAAGTGGAGGCCCTCCGGTGGGGTCTAGGTACATGAGGGGGCACAGTGCTGTGGTGGGGGGGCCCAGGTACATTCTTTGCACAGGGGCCCTCTGCTGTCTGTGTCCGCCCCTGCACTAACGCCAATGTTTTCCAGTGTGTCTCCAGCTGCTGCAAAACTACAACTCCCAGCATGCCTGGACAGCCAAAGCCGAAGCCGAAGTGGATGCAGCAGAATGGAGAAGTAGAAGTACTTCCTTTTGGGTAAAAAAATAAATGAAAAACTGCAATAAAAAACTGCATGTTGAACAATAAAGATCTTTTGCCATACTTTATGTTGGATTTCTATAAGTTTCCCCATAAATCAAACATAAGGCCACCCAGCCATCTCCAACCTATTTGTGGCCGGCAGAGATTGTTGGGTATTAACCTGTGATTCACAATTTACACAGCTTCCTTTGAAAATAATGGGAGTTGCCCAGAGGACGTAGCATCAGGGGCTATGCTGTTTACATAGGAAATGGAGCAACAGACTTGACTGTAGGAGACTTGAGGGTTCGCTGGGATTTGTATTGGACTTAATTATGCGATCCCACATTGACTTTAGCAGACTTGATAGACTTGACTATGACTGACTAGAATTCTCCCCTGTGGTATCTTACCAGGCTTTGACTTTCACCTGTAGGGGTACATGGTTGGTGGAAGCGTGGCTGCGTGGTTAGGCCTAGGTCTCCCTCAGGACAATATATAAGGACGGGATTTGAGTAGAGATGAGCAAACTTTTCAAAAATTTGATTTGGCCGATTCGCCAAATTTTCTCGAAAAGGTTTTTTACGGGTCGAATACATTTTCGGCAAAACTGTATTAATAACGGCTATTTCTGGCCTACGGAGAGCCACAATAGGGGAGTAGAACACTTTGCCTTGCTGTAACACACATAGGGAGTGTGCTGGGTTAGTGAAATAATACTGTTATTCATTATGACATGCAGATTACAGGCATTGCCATTAGAACCACTGCTGTAGAGCATCTATGTGGCAGCAAGGAGACCATAAGGTGTCAAAAATGAAGAGGATCAAGAGATCTTTTATGTCATATTTAATGTAATTTGATCTGAAAATTAAATTTTTTCATTACCCATTCTGGCGAGCATCGATCTTGTCAGATGTCAGATTGACGCGGTCCCGCTGCTGTGGAGCCCTGGGATCCCCGCTGCGGCACTGCGCTATCATTACAGCACAGAGCGAGTTCGCTCTGTGCGTAATGACAGGCGATACAGGGGACGGAGCAGCGTTACGTCATGGCTCCGCCCCTCGTGACATCACGGCCCGTCTCTTTAATGCAAGTCTATGGGAGGGGGCGTGACGACCGCCACGCCCCCCTCTCATAGACTTGTATTGAAAGGGACGGGCCGTGACATCACAAGGGGCAGATCCGTGATGTAACGATGCTCCGGCCCCTGTATTGCCCGTCATTACGTGCAGAGTGAACTCGCTCTGTGCTGTAATGATAGCGCAGTGCAGCAGCGGGGATCCCAGGGCTCCACAGCAGCGGGACCGCGTCAATCTGACATCTTATCCCCTTTCCTTTGGATAGGGGATAAGATGTCTAGGGGCGGAGTACCCCTTTAACATCCCACAGGTGTTTGACAAATTTTCAATAAAGGGGTTATAGGTGAAAATGTCCCCCAAAATTTGTAACCCCATTTCTCTCAAATAAGGAAATATCTCATATGTGGATGTAAAGTGCTCTGTGGGTGCACTATAATGCTCAGAAGGGAAGGAGTGACATTGGGATTTTGGGGAGAGTATTTGGTTGGAATAGAAGCCTGGGGCCATGTGCGTTTACGAAGCCCCCTTAGTGCCAGAACAGTGGACCCCCCCATTTGACCCCATTTTGGAAACTACACCCCTCACAATATATAATAAGGGGTGCATTGAGCTTTTATACAGCAGTGGCGTTTGACAGATCTTTGGAACACTGGGCTGTGCAAATGAAAATGTAATACTCTTAAGGGGTGTAGTATCCGAAATGGGGTCACATGTGGTCTATTTTTTTCTCTGTTTATGTCAGCAGCCACTCCTGTGGAAATCACCAGTTTAGGCCTCAAATGTACATAGTGCGCTCTCACTCCTGATCCCTGTAGTGCACCCGCAGAGCACTTTACGACCACATATGGGGTATTTTGGTACTTGGGAGAAATTGAGTTACCAATTTTTGGGATCTTATTTTCCTTTTAACTCTCGTGAAAATGAAAAGTATGGGGGCAACGCCAGCATGTTAGTCTAAAAAAAGAAAAAAATTTACACTAACATGCTGGTATAGACCCCAACTTTACCTTTTCATAAGGGGAAAAAGGAGAAAAAGCCCCACAAAATTTGTAGCGCAATTTTCTCCAGAGTACGGAAATACCAAACTGTTGCCTTGAAATATGACAAGGCTCAGGAGTGATAGAGCGCCATGCGCATTTGAGGCCTAAATTAAAGGTTTGCATAGGGACCTCCGCCACCAAAAAGTATCCAGTGTTGGCAGTGTTTCCCAAACAATGTGCCTCCAGCTATTGCAAAACTATCAGCATACTGGACAGTCAATTGCTGTCTGGCAATGCTGGGAGTTGTTGTTTTGCAACAGCTGGAATCTCCATTTAGGAAACAGTGCCATATGAGACATTTTTAAATTTTATTGGGGAGGGTGTAGTGTACATTTGATGTTTTACTCTTTATTTTGCGTAGATGTAGTGTAGTGTAGTGTTTTTAGGATACATTCACATAGGTGGGGGTTCACAGCAAGTTTCCCACTGGAAGTTTGAGCTGCAGCAGAAACTTTTCCACATCTCAAACTTGCAGCGAGAAACTCACTATAAACCCCCGCCTGTGTGAATGTGCCCTGTATACTCCCATTGGGAGGGGGGGGCAAACCTCCAGCTGTTGCAAAACTACAACTCCCAGCAAACACTTACAGACCATCCATGCTGGGAGTTGTAGTTTTACAACAGCTGGAGACACACTGATGGGGAAACACTGAGTCTGTTACCTAACTCAGTGTTTACACACCAGTGTACCTCCAGCTGTTGCAAAACTACAACTCCGAGCATTGATGTTCTGTCGGTGTTTGTTGGGAGTTGTAGTTTTGCAACAGCTGGAGGCACAAGGGTTGGGGCACACTTAATTAGGTAACAGACCCTAACTCAGTGTTTCCCCTTCAGTGTTTCTCCAGCTGTTGCAAAACTACAACTCCCAGCATGCACTGACAGCTGAAGGGCATGCTGAGAGTTGTAGTTCTGCAACAGCTGGAGGGGCACAGTTTGGAGACCACTGTGTAGTGGTCTTCAAATTGTGGCCATACAGATGTTTCATAACTTCAAATCCCAGCATGCTCAGACTGTGCAGACATGCTGGGAGTTGTAGTTCGGCATGCCTGGATGGTCTGGGCATGCTGAGAATTGTAGTTTTGCAGCAACTGGAGGGCTACTGTTTTTAGACCACTGTATAGTGGTCTCCAAACTGTGGCTCTTCAGATGTTGCAGAACTACAACTCCCAGCATGCTTGTACAGTCTGGGCATGCTGGGAGTTGTAGTTTTGCAGAGGGTCACAGTTTGTAGCCCACCAGATGTTGCAAAACGTCACGCTCACCATTGCCGTCACGCTCACCATTATTTTCCAGTTGATCGGGTCACCAGTGACCCGATATGATTGAATAAGCTATGATTCGTCGGTCGGAATTGACGGCGAATCACAGCAATCGCCAACAAGGGGGGGGGTCTTAAGACCCACCTGGGCGATGTCCTGGGGTGGCTGCTGATAGATATCAACATTCATCCCGTTCCGATCACTGCCACGTGCGTGGTGGGGACCGGAATTCCCACGGGCGTACAGGTATGCCCTTGGTCCTTAAGTACTAGGGAGCAAAGGTGTACCTGTACGCCCTTAGTCCCCAACAGGTTAAAACATACTGATTTTGTTTAAAAAGTACAAGAAAAATAAAGTGTGTGACCATGGGTATCAGTTTATTCGTATTGACCCACAGTATGAAAAGATTATGTCAATGTTAACGTACAGTTCACTTTTTAAAGTCTAAAACCCCCAAAAATTGCTTAACCCCTTAACGACGAAGGACGTATATTTACGTCCTCCGCCGACTCCTGCGATATGCAGCAGTGACCCTGCGTCATATCGGGTCGGTACCGGCGGCTATCAACGGCCAGGACCCGTGGCTAATACAGGACATCACCGATCGTGGTGATGCCCTGTATTAACCCTTCAGACGCGGTGATCAAAGCTGACCGCCGCGTCTGAAGTGAAAGTATCCCGGCTGCTAAGTCGGGCTGTTCGGGACAGCCGCGGTGAACAGCTTACAGGACACTGGGAGGGCCCTTACCTGCCTCCTAGGTGTCCGATCAGCGAATGACTGCTCTGTGCCTGAGATCCAGACAGGAGCAGTCAAGCGCCGATAACACTGATCACAGGCGTGTTAATACACGCCAGTGATCAGCATGAGAGATCAGTGTGTGCAGTGTTATAGGTTACTGCAAAAAAAAAGTAAAACAAAAAAGTGTAATTTCACCCCTTCCATAATAAAAGTTTAATTCACTCCCTTTTCCCATAAAAAAATTAAACAGTGTAAATAAAAATAAACATATGTAGTATTGCCGCGTGTGTAAATGTCCGAACTATAAAAATGTATTGTTCATTAAACCGCAAGGTCAATGGCGTATACGTAAAAAAATTCCAAAGTCCAAAAAAGCGTATTTTGGTCACTTTTTATACCATTTAAACATGAATAAAAAATGATCAAAAAGTCTGATCAAAACAAAAATGGTACTGATAAAAACTAAAGATCACAGCGCAAAAAATGTGCCCTCATACCAGCCCGTAGGCGGAAAAATAAAAAAGTTATAGGGATCAGAAGATGACATTTTTAAACTTATAAATTTTCCTGCATGTAGTTATGATTTTTTTTAGAACTACGACAAAATGAAACCTATATAAGTAGGGTATCATTTTAACCGTATGGACCTACAGAATAATGATATGATGTAATTATTACCAAAATATGCACTGCGTAGAAATAGAAGCCCCCAAAATTACAAAATGGTGTTTTTTCTTTGATTATCGCACAATGATTTTTCTTTCCGTTTCGCCGTAAATTTTTGGGTAAAATGACTAATGGCACTGCAAAGTAGAATTGGTGACGCAAAAAATAAGCCATAATATGTATTTTTAGGTGGAAAATTGAAAGGATTATGGTTTTTAAAAGGTAAGGAGGAAAAAACAAAAGTGCAAAAACTGAAAAACCCTGCATCCTTAAGGAGTTAATTGAGGTTTTCAATTTGCTGCCATAAATAATATTTTTGGATTGTATCGTACGTTTTATGGTAAAATGAAAGTTGACATTACAAAGTGCAGTTGGTCGCAAAACAAACAAGCCCTCATATGGGTCTGTGGAGGGAAAATGTAAATAGTAATGGCTCTTAGAAGGCGAGGAGGAAAAAACAAAAATGTAAAAATGAAAATTTCCTGTTTCCTCAAGACCAAAAAAAGGGCTGCGTCCCTGAAGGGGTTAAACAAAACTGTAATCTTCAAGTTCTTTGTAAACCCCCAGTATATAACTGCATAGTGTAAGTAAAGTACAGTACACAGCCATCATACATGTGATGTCATCTGTGACATCATACATCTAGGAGACTTTCCCCAGGATAGAATCCAATCCCTAACACTTATTTCCTCGGTTCGGCGGTTGAACTTGTTCTCCACTAGACCTGCGATTGTTTTGCAATTTGATAGAAGAGAATTTTGTCTTTTTAAGGCAAAAGGATCCTGTAGGGACAGAGACCATGAAGCTAAGAGGTAGGAATAATAAAATCTTCCAAAATGAATGTTTAAAAATGTATTTAACATGAAGTAAATGTGAA
The DNA here is from genome assembly GCF_029499605.1 of Hyla sarda. Classification (NCBI taxonomy): domain Eukaryota; kingdom Metazoa; phylum Chordata; class Amphibia; order Anura; family Hylidae; genus Hyla; species Hyla sarda. Next base: position 34,773 of record NW_026607833.1, read on the forward strand.
GTTATATAGTGCAGTGCAGTAAAGTTAGTGATGTTCTCTTGTACAGTCTATCCTGGCGGCTTTAAGTCTCTTACAGACATTGGGGAAAGGATTACTCCTGTGAGATAACTAATTATTTTAGGTTGTAAATCAATGTTTTAAGTATTTTGCCTTCTAAAAGCAAAAAGGGGGAAACTATTCTGATATTAGAGAAATAATAGATATATATGCACATAAATACATGAAAGAATATCCATCTAATATATTGTATTGTGGCTATTTTGCAGATATCCCAGTCCTCTCGGTACCTGTGGTCTGTCTCTTACACTACGTGACAAGTTTTCTATGGAGGTATACTAACCTATACCAATATGAAGTCACTCCGCCTTATTATCAGATCCAAAGGCGTAAAATACCTGGAAAGAAGATGAAGAAAAGTGGTCAGCGAGCAGATGTGGATATGGACATGCCTTTAGGCGACTATTCACAACCACATGAATCTAAGCAGAGAGATCATGTGACAGTCACTTTGCCAGATAACCAGATGGATTCACCAGCAACCTCTGAAGATGTCTTGGAGCATAAAGTGTCTTGGCTGCAGCAGATATGGATGAATGCTAAAAGCAAACTGAGGTGGCCAAACTATGTGTCCGATATGTGGGGAGGAGTATGGACCATGGCCAACCGGACAGTAACCACCATGATGACCACTTTCAAGAAGCCATTTTACTTTCTACGTACTCAGCTGAGAAGTCTTACAGCAAAGGCCGATGATGAACAATGTCTCCAAATTTGACAATTTGGGACATTTTATAACCATCTTTCTTGCGGAAGACGACTCAGTTTGGGGTCACACAAGCTCTGCATATAGTTGGGGGAATTGGGTGGGGGTGGGTGGAGCCCGAAATGCAGCCACCTCCACGTGGTGGGCTCTGGGTCACTTGATTCACTACATTATCAAGTGGGCGAGGAGCTGCATAATTCAAGGCACATTTCCTTTGTGAAACATAAAGCTTGTAATGGAGACAGAAGATATTGTCCTCCTAGAACCAAATTTTGCACATAAGGGGAAAACAAGCCCCCCTGTTGGGTGTTTAATGAACCAGAGATCTTTTGGAGGGTAGAGGTGGATTCCCATTAATGGAGGATGACAATATCTCTAGCACAATATCAGTAATATTATTGTTGTAATAATAATAATAATTATAAAAAATAATATTTATTTATATAGCACCAACAGAATTCATAGCACTTTATTATTTTGGGAAGACAAAAAAAGACAAGAAATAACAACAACATCAGGATTCATCCACCTTCCGCTACATCATGGCCAAAGTGCTATGTGGATACCAGTAGTAAATGCACATATCCTCATCCAGGGGCTCAAATTCCAGGAGCAGAAGTAATAAACACAATCCAGCTATATAGAAGCTCAGGAGGTTCTCACCAAGGGGTGTGCTGCAAACTTTTTTTTTTATTTTAGGTGCAAAAACATCAAAGTGTCATGAGTAAGGGCCCTGAGCCATGACAGGATCTGACGGTCACACACAGCTTTGCCAGGCACCTGAATGGTCAGAAATGTGTTAGTATTAAGCAGATCATGTCCTATTCAGGAAACAGGAAAAGCTGTGTGTAACAGACAGACCCTGTTATGATGACAAGCAGGGCCGCCATCAGGAGGGTACAACCAGTACTCCAGTAAGGGGCCCTGGCTCCCAGGTGGCCCGGGCCCCGCTGCACCCCCCTGCAGCAGCCCCAGCACAGCAGCAGAAGATTGCTGTTAAAACAGCAGCCTCCTGCTTCCACTGGCAGCTGCAACCTAATACTTACTGCATCTGTCCTCTCCTCCCTGTACCAGCAGAGGTTTCAGGCAGCAGCAACAGCAGCACAGTGGAGCGATTTACTGCCGAACATTGGGCTGTGTATGGGATGGTAGAGAATCTTAGATGATGTCCTTACCATGTGATCAGTCACATGGGTGGGAGGAGCCTGACTGCTGTGCTGTGGAGGCCCAGAAAGAAGTTCCTGTATAGGGGAATGTGTTTATCATGATAAGGTACATTCACAAACACAAATAACTATATCTGTGTTTTTCAAACATTGTGCCTCCAGCTGTTACAAAATACAACTCCCAACATGCCCGGAGATCCAACAGCTGTCTGGGTATGCTGGGAGTTGTACTTTTGCAACAGCTGGAGATACATTGTTTGGAAAACACTGCACTATAAAATTCACACACACTGCATTTAACCCCCCTTTTCCCATTTTTTAAAATAAAATAATTTAAGAATCCAAACGTGGGATCGCCGCGTGGTTAAATGTCCAAACTATTACAATATAAGTCCACAAAGATGGTACCAGTAAAAACTACAGATCAAAGCGCAAAAGGTGCGCCCTCACACATTCCAGTATATGGAAAAATTCTAAAGTTATAGGGGTCAGAAGAGAATGATTTTAACAGCTTAACAACCATGGACGTGTATATAAGTCCAGGGCGGATGCACGTTCCCGCACCAGGACGAGTATACTCGTCCATAGTTCTCGTGGGTGCTGCCCAGTGCACCCACAAGATTGCAGCAGGGACTTGGTTGTATCACACAGCCGGGACCCTGCTGCACTGCCAGGACTGAAGTAAACTTCAGTCCCGGCAGTTTTAACCCTTACAGCCGCGGTTGGAAATGACAGTGGCTGTGTTATGGCAGAGGGAGGGGGCTCCCTCTGTCTTCCCTGCAGCACCCCGCATCGCGATCGTGGGGTGCTGTGTCTAATACACAGCAGGCCGGGGCCTGCCGCACTGCCGGTAGTAAAGTTCACTTCACTCCCGGGAGTTTAACACTTACAGCCGTGGTCGGAAGTGACCACGAGCTGTAAGGAGTTTGACAGAGGGAGGGGGCTCCCTCTGTCTCTCCTGCAGCACCCCGCAACGATCGCGGGATGCTGCTTCATACCTGGGCAACCAGGGGTCCTACAAAGACCCCCAGGTCTGCCCTGGCTATTGCAACGTCCCTGTGCGTCGTCGTCAAGGCAACATCATTATTCCGGGTCCTGCAGCACAGATGGCCCGGACCAGCTCGCCCGAACGTCCCGCCGAGCGGAGGTGAGTACAAAACAAAAGGGGGGAGGGGGTGCTGGATGATGACGAAGGCCCGGGCAGTTGTCTTTAACCTGCGGACCTCCAGATGTTTCAAAACTACAACTCCCAGCATGCTCGGACAGCCATCGGCTGTTGAAGACCACTGAGGGCGGAGAGTTCACTAGAGTATAAGCCGAGGGGGGTGTTTTCAGCACGAAAAATTGTGCTAAAAAACTCGGCTTATACTCGAGTATATACGGTACAAAAAATATGTCCAAATGATGCATTTGTGGAAAAAAGCAAACTTCGAATTTTTAACACTGACATTGTATTAATTCCTGCCAAAAAACTATGGCATTAAAATACTCACTATACCCCCTAGTGAATACCTTGAGGGGTCTAGTTTTTAAAATGGGTTAATTTAGGGGGGGTTTCCTATGTTCTACCACCTTTAAATTTCTGCAAACCTTGCATAGCACATAAAAAAAGATGTTCTGGGGGCCGTGGCTCGGCGCGCTGGAGAGAGGACACAGGTCGTGAGAGCTCCTGAGGGGACCTGTGTTTAATGGGCTCTTGCTAGATTATGGGAGGTATACGTAAACCAAAAAAGAAGCCCAGGAGTTCCTCAAAACCCAGTGACCAGGTCGGTGTGATTACATCCTATTTCACCCCCGCCGTCCGCGCTGCGAACCCTCAAGAGTGCAGTCCTCCGCGCCACGTGGCGCCAGAGCACCATCGGGACCTCGCTAGCTACGTGTCCCTGACTGCTGGGACATCTGCTGCGCACAACCCACCTGAGACGACTTCCAGGCGGGGAGATCAGGATACCGGAGACCCGAACGGAGCCATCTCAGCCTCCTCCTCTCAGGTTAGCTCCTCTCCCCGACAGCCTGAACAGCAAGTGGCGCCGTGCGCACAGGAAGCCACTCTGCCGCACATGCCGGAACGAGGACAGAGCGTACACACAGCAGTTGGCCCTGCAGCCATGGCCTCCTGCAATACAAAAGCGACTCCCAACCCCACTGCAAGGGCTGTAAAAGAGAGGGACCTTACTAGTCAGCAACTGAAAGCCCCCGAACAGCCTGAGTCTGCACCCATGATTGTGGCCACTTCAGAGAACCACACCCCTTCACAGGGAACAGTACCCGCAGGTACCTCCGTGGCACAGGCACCCGCCACATTGGAGACCCGACAGGCCCGACCCCCCCTGAGTTCTTCCAGATCCCTTCCCTCCACCACAGCTGACCTCATTCCCCCTGATATGTGACCACCAGCGCCTGCGGTGACAGACTGGGCAGCAGAAATGGAGTCTGAGGATTCACACCATGACAGGAGCTCTCAGGATTCCACAGATGACAGTGACATCCCAAGATTTTGGGAAGACAGTCCACCAGCCAAAAAGAAACTCTTCAAGACGCCCCTGAAATATACAGCTTACTCACCTGCTGACCCCCACAGATCCTCCTCTGATGACTCCCAGAATGGCACAAGTCTCACCCCGCGCCGTGCCTCGGCTCGCAAATCTCATGTCCCAAGTGGCTCTCAGGGGACTCAGGATGGCTCACTTTCTGCCCCTGCCTTACCATCTCTGGAGACGGCTGCAAACACACTTAAAGACTTTCTTGAATTGCAAGCACTACTTGCTTTCCTCCCCTCCAAAAATCATCTGATATCCATGGCAACTGATTTGAAAACTGCCTGGCTGCAAGACCTCAAACCGGTGAAAGCAGAGGTCACTAAACTTCAATCTCGGGTCAAGGGCCTGGAAGAATTCAGAGACACAGTATCATCTCAAGTGCAATCTCTTCAAACTGCAGTACACTCTCTATCTCTACAACAAACAGCGACGACTGAACACCTAGATGACATAGACAACCCTAACAGAAGGAACAATATAAGAATCAAGGGCCTCCCTGAATCGGTCCAACCTCAATACATTGCTGGCACAGTTCAGAGACTATTTAATGAAGTCCTACAGAAACCTCAAGATAGTCCACTGGAATTGGATCGCGCTCACAGGGCCCTCAGGGCGAAGAACCCGGACTCCAAGAAGCCAAGAGATGTCATTTGCAGAGTCCACCATTATATGCAGAAAGAAGACATCATGCGCAGAGCACGAACTCTGAAGACCCTCACTTATAATGGCACGCCGCTACAACTCTTTCCGGACCTATCTCTCAGAACCCTGAAGCTGAGGGCAGCCCTCAGACCCCTCCTCTCCCTACTGCAAAATGCCCAAATTGCATATAGGTGGGTATTGCCGTTCTCTCTAATAGTGAAACATGGGACTACTACGGCCATCTTGAGGCGGCCAGATGACTTGCCAGGATTTCTGTCCACTTTTCGCCTGCCCATGGTGCCCTTGCCTGATTGGAATGGGATGTTCCAACTATCTTCATCCCCGCCGACTGGAGGGCCCCCACCTAGACTTTCCTCGTCTGGACAGCCGTCACAACGACCTCTGACTCCCCAGCCGCAGAGACACAAGAGGAAGACCTGATTTGATCTGGGACTCTAAGTATTGTGCCCAATCTCATTCTCTAAAGTCCTATGCTCCACTTTTGACACCCCCCCCCCCCACCCCCATAATAGTCTCGTTTGCGAGGACCCCCAACCTTATATATTGACCCCCGAGTTTCTCCTGGTTTGGAGTAATCTATCATTAGCACCGTTGAGAGGCCTGGTTACGTACCCGCCACTTTAGTCCCCTATACTGACCTAGTACATGATGTATTCTCTTACTGTTAACCATTAGGATACATGGCCTCCCACACATATAGCCTTCCCGCCAAAGAATAGCTCCGTAATTGGTGACCTTCTATTGATATTTGTTCCTTTTTTTTTTTATACGCCTTTAATGTTCATTAAATGTTTGCTCCTCCCGCCCTTTTGTAGTACTGGGCTTTACTGCCCACATAGTGGCCCAATAGCCCTAACTGACCGACCCCTTCTAGCCCTACAGATACGTAGGATCAGTTGCCCTGTTTAGACCCCTCCCCTATTCATGTTCTATGTTTGAAACTTATCTCCAATACTCCCTAGCCTGGGTATTGTTATCTACCTGGCGTGCCCTCTCTGTTACCCCCATTAGGTTCCCGCTCGGACTGGTTCCGAGCTTGCTCTGGGCCCTTATGGCCTCCTCTTTTAGTTCCCTGGCCTCCATGCCTGTGTGGATGCTCTTATCTCTGCTTCTATGGCTCCTTGCCTCTAATGCTCCCTTTTTTGTTTCTGACAGGTACCCTCTACTCTGTGCATCGCTTCCCTGTGGATTGAACGGTACGGCTTTGCCCAGGCGGTTTGGTAAGTGTTGCTCAGTATCACTCCCTCCAAATAGCGGCTGATATTAAATTGGCATCACTCAATGTGCAGGGATTCAACACTCCTGAAAAAGAGCTCAACTACTATACTACCTCCATAGGCACTCCAAGAGACACACTTTAAAGCGGAACACCTTCCACGTATCAACGAAAGATATTACACCAACTGGATATACAGTCTCAACCCAGACACGAGATCAAAAGGGGTCTCCCTGGCTTTCCATAGAAATCTGCCAATCACTATAACCTCCACATCCATAGATCCCAGGTTTGTCTTTGCTAATTGCGAACTCTCGGGTCAACACATCACTATAGCATCGATTTATGTATCAAATCGAAACCAGATATCTTACCTCCTGAAAACCTTAGATGATTTAGCCTCATTCGCCCTAGGACCCATCTTCTTGTGCGGGGATTTCAATATCCCACTCTCTCCCACGGTAGACACCTCATCAGGACACTCATACATCTCCCACAATTAACTCTGAGCCTTACGTCGTAAACTCCACTCTCTTCAGCTCAGCGATGTTTGGAGGGTATTGAATCCCCAGGAAATGGACTATACCTTCTATTCGCACATACAAAAATCATACAGCAGGATAGATTACATTTTCTGTCCACACCACCTCCTGCCTTCTGTCCTCTCATCCAACATAGGGATAGTCACCCTCTCTGACCATGCCCCAGTGTTTTGCACATTTCACCTCCCCTCCTTCAATAAGCCATGCTCTACGTGGAAACTGAATGAGTCCCTCCTCCTGGACGCCCTTTGCCTCCAGGAGCTAAAAGAATCTATTGCGCACTTCCATCAGGATCATCTCTCTGACCCCTCCTCATCTATGGTGAAGTAGGAGACCTTGAAATGCGTATTGAGAGGGGTCCTGATGAAACATGACGCTAGATTGAAGAGGGAAGCGGCCGCTAAATTGACCTCTCTTGTGAATTCCCTACATATATTGGAATCCCATCACAGCAGGAGGAAGTATTTTGTGACCTCATCAAAGTACAACACGAATTGCTAGGACACCTGAACAAAAGCTACCGACACTATAAACAACTTACGGGTAGGACCTTCTATGCCTGGGGCAACAAGTCAGGGAGACTGTTAGCGAATGCCCTCAAAGCCAAAAGATCCTCCCTATTTGTACCAGCGATACGCTCCTCCTCAGGATCCACTTCCCACCTTACCCCTGACATTCTCTCTGCATTCCGTGAATACTATGCTGATTTGTATAGCTTGCCTAAGCCTCGGATCCCGGAATCACGAGACCTCCCCCTCGCTGGAACAATATATTGATTCCACGGCCCTGCCTCAGCTCTTCAGAGAGGCGATTCATTCCTTAGAGGAACTGTTCTCGCTGGAAGAACTACAGGATGCGATATCCTCCCTGCCGAATGGCAAGAGTCCGGGACCCGATGGTTACACGGCAAAATTTTACAAATCTCTAGGCCCGGAACTTTCTTCCTCTCTCCTCTCCGCCTTTAACGCCATTTCAGCTTAAAACCCACCACCACCGGCCTTCCTTCACACTTATATAACAGTCATCCCCAAAGAGGGAAAGGACCCATTACTTTTCCCGAGTTACCATCCAATCTCACTGCTTAACAGTGACGCCAAATTATATGCCAAAATCATCGCTAATAGGCTGTCTGAACATATGAGGTCCCTCATCCACCTGGATCAAGTAAGTTTTATAAAAGGCAGGGAAGCCAGAGATAACACACTTAGGGTCTTCTCTGTGCGTCATCATGCTCGCACACGCAAGATCCGCTCTTCCTACTCGCTCTAGATGCCGAGAAGACCTTTGACCGGGTGGATTGGGGATTTCTAAAAGTGACACTCAATTGGGAATGGGTGAGACTATGACGTCTCGCATAATGGCGCTCTACTCCCACCCGTATGCCCAGATACAGATTAATGGTCCCCTCTCCTCGCAGTTTGAGATTTGCAATGGCACGAGACAGGGCTGCCCCCTCTCTCCCCTTCTATATGTGTTATGCATGGAACACCTCCTGGTGGCTATACGTCAGAATCCGAACATAAAGGGCCTCCAACTGTCCTCGTGCCATTGCAAATGTTCGGCCTACGCTGATGACCTCCTATTACTTCTCTCCTCCTCGATCACTTCCTTGCCCTCCCTCATGGCTGACATCCGTAACTTCTCTTCCCACAGTAATTATAAACTAAACCCTTCAAAAAGTGAAGCATTAAACGTGACACTCCCCACACACATTGTCCAACTTCTCAAATCTTCATATTCCTTACAATGGCAAGCGAGTTCGCTCACATACCTGGGAGTCCAAGTCCCCGCCAACCCGGCTGACATATATCGATAGAACTTCCCACCTCTCCTCCGTATTCTGAGGTCTGACCTCCTTAAATGGGGTAGTAATCATATATCGTGGTTAGGGAGGATAAACGCTTTCAAAATTAATGTGCTACCACGCCTCCTGTACCTTTTTGCTGGTGTCCCGACCCACATACCCCGCACATTCTTCCGTGAACTTACAACACTGCAACTCAGATTCGTCTGGGCTGACAAACACTCTAGGCTGGCCAAAACCATCCTAATCAGGCGTAAAAGAGAGGGAGGACTAGCCCTACCCGATGCCCTCTCGTACTATCTTTCTGCAGTCTTATCAAGGGTATTAGATGCATTCCATGACACCGACAGCAAACAATGGGTGTCATTGGAACGTGAGACATCAGGCAGGGATCCCAGAGGTATTCTATGGATCTCAGCCCCCTCCACACTAATATGGGATCCTTCTGGACCCCCACCGGTTATGCACTCCATACTCAGATCCCGAATCACATACCTGAAACGCTCCTCCATAGTTCCCCCTGGGGGTTCACGCACACCTCTATTTGGAAATCCGGAGTTCCTCCGACACGCAAAGCTCACTCCTTCCTCTCATTTCATAACACAGAGGGCATGGTACTACACTCTCTACTGGAAGCCACAACACTGAAACCACTTGGAGATTTCATAGGTGACACTATCGCTATGGCGACTCTAATTCTCCAGTACGCGCAAATCTCTCACTTCTACCACGCTCACAAACAATCGCTCTCCCTACATCGCCCACTGGTGGAGTTTGAGCGCCTTTGCCTCTCGTCATCTGCCCCCACCAGACCTGTAAGCATCCTATACTGCCTTTTTCTGGACGAATTTGCCTTTCCTCCCCTGCATTTTCGCTCCTCCTGGGAGAAAGACATTGGTCGCCCGATCCCTGATGACGATTGGCGAAGGGCGCTCTCTCTCTGTCACAGGTCCTCTGTCTCAAGTAGGGCCCACGAGACCAATTACAAAGTGTTAACCAGATGGTACAGAGTACCAACGTTGCTAGCTAGTATTTATCCGGGGTCCTAGGAGGTGTGCTGGAGATGCAGTGGAAATGAAACAGGGGCACGATGCACCATATATGACTCATGTGCCCAAGACTGGACGGGTATTGGACTGTGGTTCTTGATCTCTTGTCACGATGGGTTCCTGACGCACTTCCGAGGACCCCCCAACTACTACTCTTGTCTGTCCTCCCCCGCTCCGTGCCCAAGCACTTAGCCCGATTATTGCACTTCGCACTGATAGCAGCTTGTACTGTTATCCCGAGACTATGGAAGTCACCACAACCTCCAACTTTCTCCTCCTTCCTTCAAGAGCTCTCCAGGATCTGTAGGATGAAGGAACTGTTAGTAGAATCGAAACAGGACCATGATAAATATAATTTCATATGGGGCCCCTGGCTCACCTTCATAGCGGCCCCGGAGTTTGATTCCTTGCACTTGGGTACCTAAATTTGGGAACATGATATCCCTACCATTTCTCCAGTTGGCGCTAGCCGTCATCTGGGCCTAGAGATGAACCGTGTCCGTTCGATCCGCAGGGTAAGTGCTTTTGCTCCTTATCCTACTTTGCCTGTCTTCCCTTCTTTCACCTCCACTGTCTCTCTCTTTTCCTTGTTCTTCCTTTTCCTCTCTGCTTGTGACCCCATACTGCAGCAATGTCCCCACCTGTATGAGTCGGGTTTATCACATGTATCACTATAGCCCTGAATGTTCTGAACTTGACTCTACTCTGCCACCGGTGATTCATGGGACTCTTAAGTGACTGATAACATAGTTAAAAGACCTTTATGGCCATTTTGGTCGCTGTTAGACACTATGCTAGATTGCCGCTGTACTAGACCGATATCCCTGTTACAACTGTTTGCGGAATTGCATCATCTGCGTTGCTGTACTATTACGTTGCTGTTGTTCTTGGTGTCTACTTAGATTGATTTTTGTCACTGTTATTATCTTCCTGTTTTGAAAACTAATAAAATCTTTTACTTTGAAAAAAAAAAAAAAAAGATGTTCTTTTCAAATTTTGAAAATACTGAAAATTTCAAGTGCAATTGTTAGGCTTCTATTTCATTTACAATGTTAATGAAAAAAAATAACACTTTAAAAAAAAGTAGACATCTGAAAGTATAAGTTTCATAAACTATTTGGTCAGAAAGTATAAATATATGCAACCTATAAATGTTAAAATAGCAAAAAATCTTTTTTTTTTTTTTAATTTCATGATTTTTTGCATTATAAAAAAAACTACTAATGATATTGGCCTACTTTTACTATGTACATGAAGGACAACTTGTGACAAAAAAACAGCGTCAGAATTATCGTGTTTGGCAAAACTACTCTAATAAAGTCAGACATCCCGATTTGGAAAAGCAGCCCTGGTCTTTTAGGGGCGTAGAGACCTAATTGTTTTGGTCCTTAAGGGGTTAAGTATACAAATTTTTGTACGAAAAGTTATTTTAAAAAAATTGTAAAATAATACAAAGCCTATAAAAATTGGTTATTGGTGTAATCCTATGGAATAACAGAATAGAGAATATCATTTTTAATGAAAAGTGCACTGGGTAGAAATGGAATTAACCCCTTAAGGATCCTTGACGTACGCGTACGTCATGACACCCTGGTATTTAAAGGGATACTCCGCCTCTAGACATCTTATCCCCTATCCAAAGGATAGGGGATAAGATGTCAGATCGCCGCGGTCCCGTTGCTGGGGACCCCCGGGTCGCCCCTGTGGCACTGCGCTATCATTACTGCACAGAGCGAGTTCGCTCTGTGCGTAATGACGGGCGATACAGAGGACGGAGCAGCGTGATGTCATGGCTCCGCCCCTCATGACATCACGACCCATCCCCTTAATGCAGTCTATGGCAGAGGGCATGATGACCGCCATGCCCCCTCCCATAGACTTGTATTGAGGGGGGCGGGCCGTGATTTCATGAGGGGTGGAGCCGTGACATAACAATTCTCCAGCCCCTGTATTGCCCATCATTACGTGCAGAGCAAACTCGCTCTGTGCAGTAATGATAGCACGGTGCCACAGCGGCGATCCCGGGGGTCCCCAGCAGCGGGACCGCAGCGATCTGACATCTTATCCACTATCATTTGGATAGGGGATAAGATATCTAGGGGTGGAGTACCCCTTTAAGGACCCATGACGTACGCGTACGTCATGGAGAATTCCGGCCCCTGTCGCGCGCCAGACGGGGATCGGACCGGAATGTCTGCTGAAATCATTCAGCAGGCATCCCATGCAAACGCAAAGGGGGGTCATCAGACCCCAACATGTCGGCGATCGCGGCAAATCGCAAGTGAATTCATACTTGCAATTTGCGCGATTTCGTGTCATTCCGGGTCTATGGTGACCCGGTGACCCAGAATATAAGGGGGATCGCGGTTGTCTAAGACACCTACGATCCCCCTGAAGGGATAGGAGTGAGGTGGCAGGGGTGCCACCCCTCCTATCCCTGTTATTGGTCGCCAGAAGCGACAACCAATAGCAGATCGGGGGCGGGGGGTTTAACTTTTGCTTCCCCCGTCCTGCCCACCCACAATAGGCGGGGCAGGACGGGGAAACCGACGGGGACCGGCGCCAAAGATCCACTTACCCATCCGGAGGCAGCGGGCGACGGAGGCAGCGGGCGACAATGTCTTGCGGCTGGATCCTACGGAAGCCAATGAGTTGCCTAGCAACGTCTGGAGGGCACAGTTTGAGACCACTATACAGTGGTCTCTAACTGTAGTCCTCCAGATGTTGCAAAACTACAACTCCCAGCATGCCCAAACAGCTGTTTGCTGTCTGGGCATGCTGGGATTTGTAGTTTTGCAACATCTGGAGGAGATCACAGTTTGGAGATCACATTGAAGTGATCAGTAAAACTATAGTCCTCAAGATGTTGCAAAACTGCAAATCCCATCATGCCCAAACAGCTGTCTCCGCCTGCTGGGAGTTGTAGTTGCGTACCTCCAGCTGTTGCATAACTACATCTCCCAGCATGCCCTTTGGTAATCAGTACTTGCTGGGAGTTGTAGTTTTGCAACAGCTGGAGGCATATTGGTTGGAAAATACTGAGTTAGGTAACAGAACCTAACTGAAGGATTTCCAACCAGTGTGCCTCCAGCTGTTGCAAAAGTACAACTCCCAGCATGCACGGTCTGTCAGTACATTCTGGGAGTTGTAGTTTTGAAACAGCTAGAGGTTTGCCCCCCCCCCATTTGAACGTACAGTGTACATTCACACAGGTAAGTTTATAGTAAGTTTCCTGCTTCAAGTTTGGGTTGTGGCAAATTTTTTGCTGCAGCGCAAACTCCTAGCGAGAAACTCACTGTAACACGCCATGAATGTACCCTAAAAACACTACACTAACTCATAATAAAGGGTAAAACAGTACATATACACCCCCTTACACTGCCCTCCTCCACCCCAATAAATATGAAAACATATTGTATTGCAGTGTTTCCAAAATGGAGCCTCCAGCTGTTGCAAAACAAAAACTCCCAGCATTTCCGGACAGCCACTGACTGTCCAGGCATGCTGGGAATTTAGCAAAAGCTGGAGGCACCCTGTTTGGGAATCACTGACGTAGAATACCCCTCTGTCCACCCCTATGCAATCCCTGATTTAGTCCTCAAATGCGCATGGAGCTCTATCACTTCGGAGCCCTTTCGTGTTTCAAGGAAATAGTTTAGGGCCACATATGGGGCATTTCCGTACTCGGCAGAAATTACACTACATATTTTGGGGGTCTTTTTTCTCCTTTTTCCCCTTATGAAAAGGAAAATTTGGGGGCTACACCAGCTTATTCGTGTAAAAAAAAAAAAAAATGTTACACTAACATGCTGGTGTTGCCCCATACTTTTTATTTTCACAAGCGTTAAAAGGAAAAATAAAAACCAAAAATGTGTAACGCAATTTCTCCTGCATACGGAAATACCACATTTGTGGGCGTAAAATGCTCTACGGGTGCACAACAGGGCTCAGGAATGAGACCTGTACATTTGAGGCCTAAATTGGTGATTTGCACAGGGGTGGCTGATTTTACAGTGGTTCTGACATAAACGCAAAAAAAGAAATACCCACATGTGACCACATTTTGGAAACTACACCCCTCACGTAATGTAATAAGGGGTGCAGTGAGCCCCAACACCCCACAGGTGTTTAACCCCTTAAGGACGCAGGACGTAAATGTACGTCCTGGTGAGGTGGTACTTAACGCACCAGGACTTACATTTACGTCCTAAGCATAACCGCGGGCATCGGAGCGATGCCCGTGTCATGCGCGGCTGATCCCGGCTGCTAATCGCAGCCAGGGACCCGCCGGCAATGGCCGACGCCCGCGATCTCGCGGGCGTCCGCCATTAACCCCTCAGGTGCCGGGATCAATACAGATCCCGGCATCTGCGGCAGTTCGCGATTTAAATGAACGATCGGATTGCCCGCAGCGCTGCTGCGGGGATCCGATCATTCATAACGCCGCACGGAGGTCCCCTCTCCTTCCTCCGTGCGGCTCCCGGCGTCTCCTGCTCTGGTCTGTGATCGAGCAGACCAGAGCAGGAGATGACCGATAATACTGATCTGTTCTATGTCCTATACATAGAACAGATCAGTATTAGCAATCATGGTATTGCTATGAATAGTCCCCTATGGGGACTATTCAAGTGTAAAAAAAAATGTTAAAAAATGTAAAAGTAAAAAAAAAGTGAACAATCCCCTCCCCCAATAAAAAAGTAAAACGTCCGTTTTTTCCTATTTTACCCCCAAAAAGCGTAAAAAACATTTTTTATAGACATATTTGGTATCTCCGCGTGCGTAAATGTCCGAACTATTAAAATAAAATGTTAATGATCCCGTACGGTGAACGACGTGAACGAAAAAAAATAAAGAAAGTCCAAAATTCCTACTTTTTTAATACATTTTATTAAAAAAAAATTATAAAAAATGTATTAAAAGTTTTTTATATGCAAATGTGGCATCAAAAAAAGTACAGATCATGGAGCAAAAAATTAGCCCCCATACCGCCACTTATACGGAAAAATAAAAAAGTTAGAGGTCATCAAAAAAAAGGGATTATAAATGTACTAATTTGGTTAAAATGTTTGTGATTTTTTTTAAGCGCAACAATAATATAAAAGTATATAATAATGGGTATCATTTTAATCGTATTGACCCTCAGAATAAAGAACACACGTCATTTTTACCATAAATTGTACGGCGTGAAAACAAATCCTTCCAAAATTAGCAAAATTGCGTTTTTCGTTTTAATTTCCCCACAAAAATAGTGTTTTTTGGTTGCGCAATACATTTTATGATATAATGAGTGATGTCATTACAAAGGACAACTGGTCGCGCAAAAAACAAGCCCTCATACTAGTCTGTGGATGAAAATATAAAAGAGTTATGATTTTTAGAAGGCGAGGAGGAAAAAATGAAAACGGGCTGAGTCCTTAAGGGGTTAATGAAAATTTTTCAAAGTTGGATAGAAAAATGAAAAAAAAAAATTCACTAAAATGTTGGTGTTACCCTAAACTTTTGATTTTCACACGGGAAAATAGGAAAAAAAGCCCCAATTTGTAACCCCATTTCTTCTGAGTAAGAACATACCCCATATGTGGATGTAAAGTGCTCTGCGGGCGAACTACAATGCTCAGAAGAGAAGGAGTGCCATTGGGCTTTTGAAGAGAAAATTTGTCCGGAATTGAAGGCCACATAGTGCCAGAACAATGGACCCCCCCACATGTGACTACATTTTGGAAACTACTCCCCTCACGTAATCTAATAAGGGGTACAGTGAGCATTTACGCCTCACAGGTGTCTGACAGATTTTTGGAACAGTGGTCCATGAAAATGAAAAATTTAATTTTTTATTTGCACAGCCCACTGTTCCAAAGATCTGTCAAATGCCAGTGGGGTGTAAATACTCACTGTACCCCTTCTTAAATTGTCTGAGGGGTATAGTTTCCAAAATAGGGTCACATGTGGGGGGGTTCTGGCAGCACAGGGGACTTTGTAAACGCACATGGCCCCTGACTTCCATTCCAAACTATTTTTTTCCCAAAAGCTCAATGGCACTCCATACTCAGAAGAGATGGGTTTACAAATTTTGGGGGGCATTTTGTCCCATTATCCCTTGTGAAAATTTTACATTTGAAGGAAAACTAGTATATTAGTGAAAAAAATATATATTTACACGTCCAACTTTAACGTAAAGTCGTCAAACACCTGTGGGGTGTTAAGGCTCACTGGACCCCTTGTTAAGTGCCTTGAGGTGTGTAGTTTTCTAAATAGTATGCCATGTGTTTTTTTTTTTTGCTGTTCTGGCACCATAAGGTCTTCCTAAATGTGACATGCCCCCCAAAAATCATTTCAGAAAAACTCACTCTCCAAAATCCCACTGTTGCTCCTTTCCTTCTGAACCCTCTACTGCGCCCGCCGAACACTATGACATATACATATGAGGTATTTTCTTACTTGAGAGAAATTGGGTTACACATTTTAGGAAGATTTCTCTCCATTTACCCCTTGTAAAAATTCAATAACTGGGTTTACATGCCAGTGTAAAAAATGAAGATTTTGAATTTTCTCCTTCAATTTACTGCTTTTCCTGTGAAACACCTAAAGGGTTAAAAAAAACCTTTTGAATGTAATTTAGAATACTTTGAGTGGTACTTTGAGGGGTATTTCTAATATGAAGGCCCTTCAAATCCACTTCAAACTGAACTGGTCCCTGAAAAATTTCGATTTTGAAAATGTTGTGAAAAATTGGAAAATTGCTGCTATACTTTTAAGCCCTCTGATGTCTTCCAAAAGTAAAAACATGTCAAACTTTTTGATGGAAACATAAAGTAGACATATTCTATATGTGAATCAATATATAATTTATTTGGAATATAAATTTTCCTTATAAGCAGGGAGCTTCAAAGTAAAAAAAAAAAAAATGCTACATTTTCATTTTTTTCATCAAATTTTGGAATTTTTCACCAAGAAATGATGCAAGTATTGACACAATTTTACCACTAACATAAAGTAGAATATGTCACAAAAAAGCAATCTCGGAATCAGAATGAAAGGTAAAAGCATCCCAGAGTTATTAATGTTTAAAGTGACAGTGGTCAGATGTGCAAAAAATGGCTGGGTCCTACAGTTAAAATTGGCTGGGTCCTTAAGGGGTTAAGTGGCACGGAGGGGGATCATAAGTGGGATATGAAGTGGCACAGGGGGGATCAAAGAGGGGGATATAAAGTGGCACAGGGGGGATCAGAGGAGGGCAAATGATATAGCATAGGGGATAAAAGTGCATGGGGGTAGAAGCCCGATTTGTAATGCTGATACTGGTATAATGGACGTCGTAGGATGCACAACGTGATATGTGCAATTGGCAGTACTGTGAGGGGTGTCCAGGGTGCCCAGGCCTGAGCTGTGTAAGGGGACCCAAAATTTCTGATGGCAGCCCTGATGACAAGATTATAAGCACCTTTATTTCTCTCACAAATACCTTCTGTCGCTGACTTGGTTTGTCATTCTTTGCTTTGGAGGGGGCGTGTCCTCACTCTACATGACTCACCTTACTCCCTGAGTCTGCTGTGCTGTGCTGTGTCTCCTCATCCAATCACTTCAGGCTGCTCTGTAACCCCTTCCTCTCTATTTTCATGCTGCAGTCTGGTAGGACAGGAGTGAGGATTGCTAGTCACCCTCTCACTTACTCAACTTTGTCCCAGCTTGTGCTTCAACTTGGACAAAGATGATGCTACAGCCAGACAGGATTATGTTCTGGATGGTATGAGGACCCCTAGTGGTGTTTTTATAAGCCATGATTACCTTAAAAAGGAAATTTCTGATGAAGTAAAGTGCACATTTCAGTTTTTATTTTTTAGCTAAAGCCACTAACGCCAATGTTTTCCAAACAGTGTGTCTACAGCTGTTGCAAAACTACAACTCCCAGCATGCCTGGACAGCCGAAGGGGATGCAGCAGAATGGAGAAGTAAAAGTACTTGCTTTTGGCTAAAAAAATAAATGAAAAACTGCAATAAAAAACTGCGTGTTGAACAATCAACATCTTTTGCCATACTTTATGTTGGATTTCTATAAGTTTCCCCATAAATCAAACATAAGGCCACCCAGCCATCTCCAACCTATCTGCAGCCGGCAGAGATTGTTGGGTATTAACCTGTGATCCACAATTTACACAACTTCCATTGAAAATAATGGGAGTTGCCCAGAGGACGTAGCATCAGGGGCTATGCTGTTTACATAGGAAATTGAGCAACAGACTTGACTATAGGAGACTTGAGGGTTCGCTGGGATTTGTATTGGACTTAATTATGCGATCCCACATTGACTTTAGCAGACTTGATAGACTTGACTATGACTGACTAGAATTCTCCCCTGTGGTATCTTACCAGGCTTTGACTTTCACCTGTAGGGGTACATGGTTGGTGGAAGCGTGGCTGCGTGGTTAGGCCTAGGTCTCCCTCAGGACAATATATAAGGACGGGATATGAGTGGAGATGAGCAAACTTTTCAAAAATTCGATTTGGCCGATTCGCCAAATTTTCTCGAAAAGTTTTTTTTCGGGTCGAATACATTTGCGGCAAAACTGTATTAATAATGGCTATTTCTGGCCTACGGAGAGCCACAATAGGGGAGTAGAACACTTTGCCTTGCTGTAACACACATAGGGAGTGTGCTGGGTTAGTGAAATAATACTGTTATTCATTATGACATGCAGATTACAGGCATTGCCATTGGAACCACTGCTGTAGAGCATCTATGTGGCAGCAAGGAGACCATAAGGTGTCAAAAATGAAGAGGATCAAGAGATCTTTTATGTCATATTTAATGTAATTTGATCTGAAAATTACATTTTTTCATTACCCATTCTGGCGAGCATCAATCTTGCTGTCCTCTGCCAGGCGAGATACCCCCTGTTCCAACCCCTGCCTCTCAGTGCCCCCCTGATTATAAAAGTACGAATGTTTCATTCAGTTATGGTTCATTGCTATTGCTCCAACATGTTTCATTGGGTTCTTGTGATAATTCCACAGGTCATATGACGTCGACAGCCAAAAGGCCTCAGTCTTGAAAAAATTACAGCCCCTAATATTAAAAGATAAACGTTGAAATCTCTATTGAAGATGTATGTTAGCTAGTGCTACCATCAAAACATTTTTTGGTCCAGGCCCTGCAGCAACAGTAAGATAAGTAGTTCCTGAAACACACAGAGTGGAGCAGGAAGCAGCATGAGTACACAAGAGGGGTTCACAACCCCTAACATTAAAAGTTGAATGTTGAATTTTCTATTGAAGATGCTTGTTAGCTAGAGCTACCATCCAAAAATGTAAGGCCCCAACCCAGAAGCATCAGTAAACCAAGTACTTCCTGAAACACATAGTCAGGAGCAGGCATCAGTAGTACCCAAGATGGTTTAATAACCCCTTACATTGAAAGATCAATGTTGAAATCTCAATTAAGCATTTATATTAGCTAGTGCTACCATAATAAAAATTGTATTCCCAGACCCAGCAGCAGTACCAGTAAACTTTATTTTGCCTGAATGACACAGCCTGTAGTTGGTTGAAGCATGAGTGCACTCAAGGGCTTTATAATCCCAAAGATAAAACAGAAGAATTTTTTATAATTTTAACCGCTTAAGGACCCAGCCAATTTTCAGTGTAGGACCCGGCCATTTTTTGCACATCTGACCACTGTCACTTTAAGCATTGATATCTCTAGGATGCTTTTACCTTTCATTCTGGTTCTGAGAATGTGTTTTTGTGACATATTCTGCTTTATGGTAGTGGTAAAAGTTTGTCAATACTTGCATAATTTTTTGGTGAAAAATTCCAAAATTTGATTAAAAATTTTAAAATGTTGCATTTTTTTTTACTTTGAAGCTCTCTGCTTATAAGGAAAATGAATATTGCAAATAAATTATATATTGATTCACATATACAATATATCTACTTTATGTTTGCATCATAGTTTACATGTTTTAACTTTTGGCAGACATCAGAGGGCTTCAAAGTATAGCAGCAATTTTAAAAATTTTCACAAAATTTTCAAAATCGAAATTTTTCATGGACCTGTTCAGTTTTGAAGTGGATTTGAAGGGCCTTCATATTAGAAACACTCCATAAATGACCCATTATAAAAACGGAACCCCTCAAAGTATTCAAAGTGACATTCCAAATGTTTGTTAACCCTTTAGGTGTTTCACAGGAATAGCAGCAAATTGAAGGAGAAAATTCAAAATCTTCATTTATTACACTGGCATGTTCTTGTAGACCAAATTTTTGAATGTTTACAAGGGGAAAAAGAAGAGAAATCTTCCTAAAATGTGTAATCCAATTTCTGTCGAGTAAGGAAATAGCTAATATGTGTATGTCAAGTGTTCGGCGGGTGCAATAGAGGGCTCAAAAGGGAAGGAGTGACAGTGGGATTTTGGAGTGAGTTATATGGGGCATGTCCCATATAAGAAGCCCCTATGGTGCCAGAGCAGCAAAAAAAAAAAAAAAAACACATGTGTCAGGATCCGGGTACTGTGAGGATACTGGTGGTGGATCCTCTGTGTCAGTGGGGTGATGACGTGGGCCGTACCACGTGGGAACGGAGTCTAAGGGGTTACTGGTATTCACCAGAGCCCGCCGCAAAGTGGGGTGGACTTGCTGCGGCAGGTAACCCCCAGGTCGTTCCACCCGATAGCGACTCAACCCCGACTGACGGCTGAGATAGGCGCGGTACAAGGGATTAGGCAAGAGCAAGGTCGGACGTAGCAGAAGGTCAGGGCAGGCAGCAAGGATCGTTGTCAGGGGCAACGGCAGAAGGTCTGGAACACTGGCTTGGGACATACAAGGAAACGCTTTCACTGGCACAATGGCAACAAGATCCGGCGATGCTGGGAAAGGGAAGTGAGGTAATATAGGCTAGGGCACAGGTGAAAGCACTAATTGGGCCAGGCACCAATCAGCGGCGCAGTGGGCTGCGCAAATGAAAAATTACATACCGTATTTATCGGCGTATAACACGCACTTTTTAGGCTAAGATTTTTAGCCTAAAGTATATGTGCGTGTTTTATGCCGATACACCCCCAGGAAAGGCAGGGGGAGAGAGGCCATCGCTGCCGGCTTCTCTCCCCCTGCCTTTCCTGTGGTCTAGAGCCCTGCTGCCGGCCCTTCTCTCCCCCTGGCTATCGGCACCGCTGCCCGTTCTGTCCCCCTGACTATCGATGCCGGCACCCCATTTCCGGCACCGATAGCCAGGGGGAGAGAAGCGGCGCCGACAGCCAGGGGGAGAAAAGGGGCAACGGCACCCATTGCCGGCGCCGCTGCCCCGTTGCCTCCCCCCATCCCCGGTGGCATAATTACCTGTTTCCGGGGTCGGGTCCACGCTGCTTCAGACCTTGCAGTGCATAGCAACGACGCAGGGGACGCACGCCGGAGGCCTGAAGCAGCGCGGACCCGACCCCGGCAACAGGTAATTATGCCACCGGGGATGGGGGGAGGCAACGGGGCAGCGGCGCCGGCAATGGGTGCCGCTGCCACTTCTCTCCCCCTGGCTATCGGCGCCGGCAATGGGGCGCCGGCACCGATAGTCAGGGGGACAGAAAGGGCAGGGGCGCCAATAGCCAGGGGGAGAGAAGGGCCGGCTGCAGGGCTCTAGACCCCAGGAAAGGCAGGGGGAGAGAAGCCGGCAGCGATGGCCTCTCTCCCCCTGCCTTTCCTGGGGGTGTATCGGCGTATAACACGCACATATACTTTAGGCTAAAAATCTTAGCCTAAAAAGTGCGTGTTATACGCCGATAAATACGGTATGTAATTTTTCATTTGCGCAGCCCACTGTTCCAAAGATCTGTCAAATGCCAGTGGGGTGTAAATATTCACTGCACTCCTTATTATATTCTGTGAGGGGAGTAGTTTCCAAAATGGGGTCACATGTGGGGGGGGGGGGGGGGGGTGTCCACTGTTCTGGCACCACAAGGGGCTTTGCAAATGCACAAGGCCCCCGACTTCTATTCCAACCAAATTCTCTCTCCATAATCTCAATGGCGCTCCTTCTCTTCTGAGCAATGTAGTTCACCACCAGAGCACTTCACGTCCACATATGGGAGAAGAAATGGGGTTACAAATTTTGGGGGGCATTTTTTCCTATTATCCCTTGTAGAAATGTAAAATTTGGGGGAAAACCAGCATTGTAGTGAAAAAAAAATTATTTACACATCCAACTTTAAAGGAGTTTTCCAACTGAAAATGTTTTTCTCCCACTGTGCCCGGGCTGTAAAACTATACATAATAAACTTTCACTTACCTGCCTACGATCCCCCGTTGTTCCGATATCGCCGTCCCGTTCTCCGGTCCCGGTCTCTTCCACTTCCTGCGGGTCGGTGACTTCACTCTGCGCTCAGCCTATCAGCGGCCGTGACGGGGCATTGCTGCGGCCGCTGATAGGCTGAGCGCAGAATGAAGTCACCGACCCGCAGGAAGTGGAAGAGACCGGAACCGGAGAACGGGATGGCGATATCGGAACAACGGGGGATTGTAGGCAGGTAAGTGAAAGTTTATTATGTATAGTTTTACAGCCTGGGCACAGCGGGGGTTAAAAGTTTTAGCTTAGAGAACTCCTTTAACTAAAAGTTGTCAAACACCAGTGGGGTGTTAAGGCTCACTGGACCCCTTGTAACGTTCCTTGAGGGGTGTTTTTTCCAAAATAGTATGCCATGTGACTCTTTTTTTTTGCTGTTCTGGCACCAGAGGGGCTTCCTATATGCGACATGCCCCCAAAAACCATTTCAGCTAAATTTGCTTTCCAAAAGCCAAATGTCACTCCTTCTCTTCTGAGCATTGTAGTGCGCCCGCAATGCACTTGACGTCCACATATGAGGTATTTCCATTCTCAGAAGGGATGGGGTTACAAATTTTGGGGACATTTTCTCCTATTACTCCTTGTAAAAATGTAAACTTTGGGGCGAAAAATGCATTTTAGTGAAAAAATAATAATTTACACGTCCAACTTTAACGAAAAGTCGTCAAACACCTGTGGGGTGTTAAGGCTCACTGTACCCCTTGTTATGTTCCCTGAGGGGTGTAGTTTCCAAAATAGTATGCCATGTGGGGGTTTTCTTGCTGTTTTGGCACCATAGGGGCTTCCTAAATGTGACATGCCCGCCAAAAACCATTTCAGAAAAACTCACTCTCCAAAATCACATTGTCGCTCCTTCGCTTCTGAGCCCTCTAGTGCATGCACAGAACACTTGAAATACACATATGAGGTATTTCCTTACTCGAGAGAAATTTGGTTACAAATTTTAGGAAGATTTTTCTCCTTTTACCCCTTTTAAAATTTCAAAAACTGGGTCTACAAGAACATGCGAGTGTAAAAAATGAAGATTTTGAATTCTCTCCTTCACTTTGCTGCTATTCCTCTGAAACACCCAAAGGGTTAACACACGTACTGAATCTCATTTTGAATACTTTGAGGGGTGTAGTTTTTATAATGGGGTCATTTGTGGGAAATTTATTATATGAAGGCCCTTCAAATCTACTTCAAAACTGAACTGGTCCCTGAAAAATTCTGATTTTGAATATTTTGTGAAAAATTGGAAAATTGCTGCTATAATTTGAAGCCCTCTGATGTCTTACAAAAGTAAAAACATGTCAATTTTGTGATGCAGTCATAAAGTAGACATATTGTACATGTGAATCAATATAACATTTATTTGGGATGTGCATTTTCCTTATAAGCAGAGAGTTTCAAAGTTTAAAAAAATCAAAATTTTTCATCACATTTTGTAATTTGTCACCAAGAAATGATGCAACTATCGACAAAATCTTACCCCTACCATAAAGTAGAATATGTCACGAAAAAAGCATCTCGGAATCAGAATGAAAAGTAAAAGCATCCCAGAGGTATTAATGCTTAAAGTGACAGTGGTCAGATTTGCAAAAAAGGCCTGCGTCCTTAAGGTGAAAATGAGCTGCATCCTTAAGGGGTTAATAACTCTGGGATTCTTTAACTTATGCATTTGATTCTACGATTGTTTTTTCGTGACATATTCTACTTTATGGTAGTAGTAAATTGTTGTCGATACTTGCATCATTTCTTGGTAAAAAATTGAAAAATGTTATTAAGATTTTGAACATTTTTCCAACTTTAAAGCTCTCTGCTTGTAAGGAAAGTGGACATACCAGATAAATGATATATTCATTCACATATACAATATGTCTACTATGTTGGCATTGTAAAGTTGACATGTTTTCACTTTTTAAAAACATTAAAGGACTTCAAAGTATAGCAGCAATTTTCTAATTTTCACGTAAATTTCTAAATCTGAATTTTTCAGGGACCAGTTTAGTTTTGAAGGGAATTGGAGGGTCTTTATGTTAGAAATACCCCATATTGGACCCCATTATGAAAACTGCACCCCTCAGAGTATTCAAAATGACATTCAGAAAGTTTGTTAACCGTTTAGGTGTTTCACAGGAATTGCAGCAATATGGAGGCGAAAATTCAAAATCTTCATTTTTTACACTAAAATGTTCTTGTAGACCCATATTTTTATTTTTTTACAAGGGGTAAAAGGAGAAAAAGCGCCTCAAAATTTGTAACCCAATTTAATTTGAGTAAGTAAATACCTCATATGTGGATGTAAAGTGCTCCGTGGATGCACTAGAGGGCTCAGAAGGGAAGGAGTGACAATGGGATTTTGGAGAGCAAATTTTGCTGAAATGTTTTTTGGGGGGCATGTCCCTTTTAGGAAGCCCCCATGGTGCCAGAACAGCTAAAAACACCCCCACATGGCAAAATATTTGGGAAACTACACCCCTCAAGCAACGTAACAAGGGGTAAATTGAGCCTTAAAGGGGTACTCCGCCCCTAGACATCTTATCCCCTATCCAAAGGACACCCCTTATTACATATTGTGAGGGGTGTAGTTTCCAAAATGGGGTCAAATGGGGGGGGGGTCCACTGTTCTGGAACAACGGGGGGTTTGTAAACGCACATAGCCCCAGACTTCTATTCCAACCAAATACTCTCCCCAAAATCCCAATGTCAATCCTTCCCTTCTGAGCATTGCAGTGCACCCACAGAGCACTTTACATCCACATATGAGATATTTCCTTACTTGAGAGAAATTGGGTTACAAATTTTGGGGGACATTTTCACCTATTACCCCTTTAATGAAAATTTGTCAAACATCTGTGGGATGTTAAAGGGGTACTCCAAAGGATAGGGGATAAGATGTCAGATCACCACGGTCCCGCTGCTGGGGAGCCCTGGGATCCCCGCTGCGGCACTGCGCTATCATTACAGCACAGAGCGAGTTTGCTCTGTGCGTAATGACGGGCGATACAGGGGACGGAGCAGCGTGACGTCATGGCTCCGCCCCTCGTGACATCACGGCCTGTCTCTTTAATGCAAGTCTATGGGAGGGGGCATGACAACCGCCACGCCCTCTCCCATAGACTTGTATTGAAAGGGGCGGGCCGTAACATCATGAGGGGCGGAGCCGTGACGTAACGATGAGGCGGCCCCTGTATTGCCCGTCATTACGTGCAGAGTGAACTCGCTCTGTGCTGTAACGATAGCGCAGTGCCGCAGCGGGGATCCCGGGGATCCCCAGCAGCGTGACCGCGGCAATCTGACATCTTATCCCCTATCCTTTGGGGTACTCCTTTAACATCCCACAGGTGTTTGACAAATTTTCATTAAAGGGGTAATAGGTGAAAATGTCCCCCAAAATTTGTAACCCAATTTCTCTCAAGTAAGGAAATATCTCATATGTGGATGTATAGTGCTCTGTGGGTGCACTGCAATGCTCAGAAGGGAAGGATTGACATTGGGATTTTGGGGAGAGTATTTGGTTGGAATAGAAGTCTGGGGCTATGTGCGTTTACAAAACCCCCGTGGTGCCAGAACAGTGGACCCCCCCCATTTTACCCCATTTTGGAA
This sequence comes from Hyla sarda, assembly GCF_029499605.1. Classification (NCBI taxonomy): domain Eukaryota; kingdom Metazoa; phylum Chordata; class Amphibia; order Anura; family Hylidae; genus Hyla; species Hyla sarda. The sequence goes on from NW_026607833.1 coordinate 60,429, forward strand.
ACTACAACCCTCACAATATATAATAAGGGGTGCATTGAGCTTTTATACCGCAGTGGCGTTTGACAGATCTTTGGAACACTGGGCTGTGCAAATGAAAATGTAATACTCTTAAGGGGTGTAGTATCCGAAATGGGGTCACATGTGGGTGTATTTTTTTCTCTGTTTATGTCAGCAGCCACTCCTGTGCAAATCACCAGTTTAGGCCTCAAATGTACATAGTGCGCTCTCACTCCTGATCCCTGTAGTGCACCCGCAGAGCACTTTACGACCACATATGGGGTATTTTCGTACTTGGGAGAAATTGAGTTATCAATTTTTGGGATCTTATTTTCCTTTTAACTCTCGTGAAAATGAAAAGTATGGGGGCAACGCCAGCATGTTAGTCTAAAAAAATAAAAAATTTTACACTAACATGCTGGTATAGACCCCAACTTTACCTTTTCATAAGGGGAAAAAGGAGAAAAAGCCCCACAAAATTTATAGCGCAATTTTCTCCAGAGTACGGAAATACCAAACTGTTGCCTTGAAAAATGACAAGGCTAAGGAGTGATAGAGCGCCATGCGCATTTGAGGCCTAAATTAAAGGTTTGCATAGGGACCTCCGCCACCAAAAAGTATCCAGTGTTGGCAGTGTTTCCCAAACAATGTGCCTCCAGCTATTGCAAAACTATCAGCATGCTGGACAGTCAATTGCTGTCTGGCAATGCTGGGAGTTGTTGTTTTGCAACAGCTGGAATCTCCATTTAGGAAACAGTGCCGTATGAGACATTTTTCAATTTTATTGGGGAGGGTGTAGTGTACATGTGATGTTTTACTCTTTATTTTGTGTGGATGTAGTGTAGTGTAGTGTTTTTAGGATACATTCACACAGGTGGGGGTTCACAGAGAGTTTCCCACTGAAAGTTTCAGCTGCAGCAGAAACTTTTCCACATCTCAAACTTGCAGCGGGAAACTCACTATAAACCCCTGCCTGTGTGAATGTGCTCTGTATATTCCCATTGGGGTGGGGGGGGGGGGCAAACCTCCAGCTGTTGCAAAACTACAACTCCCAGCAAACACTTACAGACCATCCATGCTGGGAGTTGTAGTTTTACAACAGCTGAAGACACACTGATGGGGAAACACTGAGTTAGGGTCTGTTACCTAACTCAGTGTTTACACACCAGTGTACCTCCAGCTGTTGCAAAACTACAACTCCGAGCATTGATGTTCTGTCGGTGTTTGTTGGGAGTTGTAGTTTTGCAACAGCTGGAGACACAAGGGTTGGGACACACTGAATTAGGTAACAGACCCTAACTCAGTGTTTCCCCTTCAGTGTTTCTCCAGCTGTTGCAAAACTACAACTCCCAGCATGCACTGACAGCTGAAGGGCATGCTGAGAGTTGTAGTTCTGCAACAGCTGGAGGAGCACAGTTTGGAGACCACTGTGTAGTGGTCTTCAAATTGTGGCCATACAGATGTTTCATAACTTCAAATCCCAGCATGCTCAGACTGTCCAGACATGCTGGGATTTGTAGGTTGGCATGCCTGGATGGTCTTGGCATGCTGAGAATTGTAGTTTTGCAACAACTGGAGGGCTACTGTTTTTAGACCACTGTATAGTGGTCTCCAAACTGTGGCTCTTCAGATGTTGCAGAACTACAACTCCCAGCATGCCTGTACAGTCTGGGCATGCTGGGAGTTGTAGTTTTGCAGAGGGTCACAGTTTGTAGCCCACCAGATGTTGCAAAACTACAACTCCCAGCATGCCAGGACAGCCAAAGGCTGTCTGGGCATGCTGGGAGTTGTAGTTTTGACACTTCTAGGGGGCCACAGTTGAAGATCCCTCACCTAGATGTGTCGCCGTCCCCGGTGGTCACATACGCAGCTGCCGCAGCTCCCACCTGTCACCTGTAATGCCGCCGCCGTCACGCTCACCATTATTTTCCAGTCAATCGGGTCACCAGTGACCCGATATGATTGAATAAGATATGATTCGTCGGTCAGAATTGACGGCGAATCACAGCAATCGCCAACAAGGGGGGGTCTCAAGACCCACCTGGGCGATGTCCTGGGGTGGCTGCTGATAGATATCAACATTCATCCCGTTCCGATCACTGCCACTTGCGTGGTGGGGACCGGAATTCCCACGGGCGTACAGGTATGCCCTTGGTCCTTAAGTACTAGGGAGCAAAGGTGTACCTGTACGCCCTTAGTCCGCAACAGGTTAAAACATACTGATTTTGTTTAAAAAGTACAAGAAAAATTAAGTGTGTAACCATGGGTATCAGTTTATTCGTATTGACCAACAGTATGAAAAAATTATGTCAATGTTAACGTACAGTTCACTTTTTAAAGTCTAAAACCCCCAAAAGTTGCTTAACCCCTTAATGACGAAGGACGTATATTTACGTCCTCCGCCGGCTCCCGCAATATGCAGCGGGGTCACGCAGTGACCCTGCGTCATATCGGGTCGGTCCCGGCGGCTATCAACGGCCAGGACCCGTGGCTAATACAGGACATCACCGATCGTGGTGATGCCCTGTATTAACCCTTCAGACGCGGCGATCAAAGCTGACCGCCACGTCTGAAGTGAAAGTATCCCGGCTGCTAAGTCGGGCTGTTCGAAACAGCCGCGGTGAACAGCTTACAGGACACTGGGAGGGCCCTTACCTGCCTCCTCGGTGTCCGATCAGCGAATGACTGCTCTGTGCCTGAGATCCAGACAGGAGCAGTCAAGCGCCGATAACACTGATCACAGGCGTGTTAATACACGCCAGTGATCAGCATGAGAGATCAGTGTGTGCAGTGTTATAGGTTACTGCAAAAAAAAAGTAAAAAAAAGTGTCATTTAACCCCTTCCCTAATAAAAGTTTGATTCACTCCCTTTTCCCATAAAAAAATTAAACAGTGTAAATAAAAATAAACATATGTAGTATCGCCGCGTGCGTAAATGTCCCAACCATAAAAATTTATTGTTCATTAAATTGCAAGGTCAATGGCGTATACGTAAAACAATTCCAAAGTCCAAAAAAGCGTATTTTGGTCACTTTTTATACCATTAAAACATGAATAAAAAATGATCAAAAAGTCTGATCAAAACAAAAATGGTACCGATAAAAACTATAGCTCATGGCACAAAAAATGTGCCCTCATACCAGCCCGTAGGCAGAAAAATAAAAAAGTTATAGGGATTAGAAGATGACATTTTTAAACGTATAAATTTTCCTGCATGTAGTTATGATTTTTTCTAGAAGTACGACAAAATGAAATCTATATAAGTAGGGTATCATTTTAACCATATGGAGCTACAGAATAATGATATGATGTAATTATTACCAAAATATGCACTGCGTAGAAACGGAAGCCCCCAAAATTACAAAATGGTGTTTTTTCTTTGATTATCGCACAATGATTTTTCTTTCCGTTTCGCCGTTAATTTTTGGGAAAAATGACTAATGTCACTGCAAAGTAGAATTGGTGATGCAAAAAATGAGCCATAATATGTATTTTTAGGTGGAAAATTGAAAGGATTATGGTTTTTAAAAGGTAAGGAGGAAAAAACAAAAGTGCAAAAACTTAAAAACCCTGCGTCCTTAAGGAGTTTATTGAGGTTTTCAATTTGCTGCCATAAATAATATTTTTGGATTGTATCGTACGTTTTATGGTAAAATGAAAGTTGACATTACAAAGTGCAGTTGGTCGCAAAACAAACAAGCCCTCATATGGGTCTGTGGAGGGAAAATGTAAATAGTAATGGCTCTTAGAAGGCGAAGAGGAAAATGAAAATTTCCTGTTTCCTCACGGCCAAAAAAAGGGCTGCGTCCCTGAAGGGGTTAAACAAAACTGTAATCTTCAAGTTCTTTGTAGAACCCCCAGTATATAACTGCATAGTGTAAGTAAAGTACAGTACACAGCCATCATACATGTGATGTCATCTGTGACATCATACATCTAGGAGACTTTCCCCAGGATAGAATCCAATCCCTAACACTTATTTCCTCGGTTCGGCGGTTGAACTTGTTCTCCACTAGACCTGCGATTGTTTTGCAATTTGATAGAAGAGAATTTTGTCTTTTTAAGGCAAAAGGATCCTGTAGGGACAGAGACCATGAAGCTAAGAGGTAGGAATAATAAAATCTTCCAAAATGAATGTTTAAAAATGTATTTAACATGAAGTAAATGTGAAGTTATATAGTGCAGTGCAGTAAAGTTAGTGATGTTCTCTTGTACAGTCTATCCTGGCGGCTTTAAGTCTCTTACAGACATTGGGGAAAGGATTACTCCTGTGAGATAACTAATTATTTTAGGTTGTAAATCAATGTTTTAAGTATTTTGCCTTCTAAAAGCAAAAAGGGGGAAACTATTCTGATATTAGAGAAATAATAGATATATATGCACATAAATCCATGAAAGAATATCCATCTAATATATTGTATTGTGGCTATTTTGCAGATATCCCAGTTCTCTCGGTGCCTGTGGTCTGTCTCTTACACTACGTGACAAGTTTTCTATGGAGGTATACTAACCTATACCAATATGAAGTCACTCCGCCTTATTATCAGATCCAAAGGCGTAAAATACCTGGAAAGAAGATGAAGAAAAGTGGTCAGCGAGCAGATGTGGATATGGACATGCCTTTAGGCGACTATTCACAACCACATGAATCTAAGCAGAGAGATCATGTGACAGTCACTTTGCCAGATAACCAGATGGATTCACCAGCAACCTCTGAAGATGTCTTGGAGCATAAAGTGTCTTGGCTGCAGCAGATATGGACGTATGCTAAAAGCAAACTGAGGTGGCCAAACTATGTGTCCGATATGTGGGGAGGAGTATGGACCATGGCCAACCGAACAGTAACCACCATGATGACCACTTTCAAGAAGCCATTTTACTTTCTACGTACTCAGCTGAGAAGTCTTACAGCAAAGGCCGATGATGAACAATGTCTCCAAATTTGACAATTTGGGACATTTTATAACCATCTTTCTTGCTGAAGACGACTCCGTTTGGGTTCACACAAGCTCTGCATATAGTTGGGGGAATTGGGTGGGGGTGGGTGGAGCCCGAAATGCAGCCACCTCCACGTGGTGGGCTCTGGGTCACTTGATTCACTACATTATCAAGTGGGCGAGGAGCTGCATAATTCAAGGCACATTTCCTTTGCTAAACATAAAGCTTGTAATGGAGACAGAAGATATTGTCCTCCTAGAACCAAATTTTGCACATAAGGGGAAATCAAGCCCCCCTGTTGGGTGTTTAATGAACCAGAGATCTATTGAAGGTAGAGGTGGATTCCCAGGAATGGAGGATGACAATATCGCTAGCACAATATCAGTAATTTTATTGTTGTAATAATAATGATAATAATAATAATAATTATAAAAAATAATATTTATTTATATAGCACCAACAGAATCCATAGCACTTTATTATTTTGGGAACACAAAAAGAGACAGGTGTCAGACGTTACAATATAGACTAGAAATAACAACCACATCAGGATTCATCCACCTTCCGCTACATCATGGCCAAAGTGCTATGTGGATACCAGTAGTAAATGCACATATCCTCATCCAGGGGCTCAAATCCCAGGAGCAGAAGTAATAAACACAATCCAGCTATATAGAAGCTCAGGAGGTTCCCACCAAGGGGTGTGCTGCAAACTTTTGTTTAAATTTTAGGTGCAAAAACATCAAAGTGTCATGAGTAAGGGCCCTGAGCCATGACAGGATCTGACGGTCACACACAGCTTTGCCAGGCACCTGAATGGTCAGAAATGTGTTAGTATTAAGCAGATCATGTCCTATTCAGGAAACAGGAAAAGCTGTGTGTAACAGACAGAGCCTGTTATGATGACAAGCAGGGCCGCCATCAGGAGGGTACAACCAGTACTCCAGTAAGGGGCCCTGGCTCCCAGGTGGCCCGGGCCCCGCTGCACCCCCCCTGCAGCAGCCCCAGCACAGCAGCAGAAGATTGATGTTAAAACAGCAGCCTCCTGCTTCCACTGGCAGCTGCAACCTAATACTTACTGCATCTGTCCTCTCCTCCCTGTACCAGCAGAGGTTTCAGGCAGCAGCAACAGCAGCACAGTGGAGCGATTTACTGCCGAACATTGGGCTGTGTATGGGATGGTAGAGAATCTTAGATGATGTCCTTACCATGTGATCAGTCACATGGGTGGGAGGAGCCTGACTGCTGTGCTGTGGAGGCCCAGAAAGAAGTTCCTGAATAGGGGAATGTGTTTATCATGATAAGGTACATTCACAAACACAAATAACTATATCTGTGTTTTTCAAACAGTGTGCCTCCAGCTGTTACAAAATACAACTTCCAACATGCCTGGAGATCCAACATCTGTCTGGGCATGCTGGGAGTTGTACTTTTGCAACAGCTGGAGATACATTGTTTGGAAAACACTGCACTATAAAATACACACACACTGCATTTAACACAACCCCTTTTCCCATTTTTTAAAATAAAATAATTTAAGAATCCAAACATGGGATCTCCGCGTGCATAAATGTCCAAACTATTACAATATAAGTCCACAATTACTAATTTTAAGTCATTTGATATAAGATAAATAGGCAAATGGAGATACAGCGGTCGGCACTATCTGGTTGATCTGGCACTATCTGGCACTATCTGGTTAGGAGTGTGAGCATGTGGATACACTGGTGAGCTAGCGGAGGGGCGCAATCTCTAAAACATTCAGTAAAACACGGCAGTAGAGAGTAAGAAATGAAGAGAGTTCACTCACTGCTTCTGGGGCTCAATCTTTAATTCGGGGTGCAGTTAAAAGCGCATACAAAAGGTAGGTTCGGAGGCCAACAGTGGGCGTCCGACCCTACCTTTTGTATGCGCTTTTAACTGCACCCCGAATTAAAGATTGAGCACCAGAAGTGGTGAGTGAACTCTCTTCATTTCTTACTCTCTACTGCCGTGATATAAGATAAAAATTAATAAAAAGCGATCGAACAGTCCCTTCAAAAATAAAAGATGGTACCAGTAAAAACTACAGATCAAAGCGCAAAAGGTGCGCCCTCACACTCTTCTAAACTTATAGGGGGTCAGAAGAGAATGATTTTAACAGCTTAACGACCATGGACGTGTATACACGTCCAGGGCAGATGCACGTTCCCGCACCAGGACGAGTATACTCGTCCATGGTTCTCGTGGGTGCTGCCCAGTGCACCCACGAGATCGCAGCAGGGACTCAGCTGTATCACACAGTCGGGACCCTGCTGCACTGCCGGGACTGAAGTAAACTTCAGTTCCGGTAGTTTTAACCCTTACAGCCGCGGTCGGAAGTGACCGCGGCTGTAAGTGTTATGGCAGAGGAAGGGGGCTCCCTCTGTCTTCCCTGCAGCACCCCGCATCGCGATCGCGGGGTGTTGTGTCTAATACGCGGAAGGCCGGGGCCTGCCACACCGCCGTATAAGACGTACTTTTTCTTCCCCAAAATTGGGGGGGGGGGGAAAGGTGGTGCGTCTTATACGGCGAATACACACCTATCGCGACGGTCCCTGCGGCCATCAACCGCCGGGACCCGCGGCTAATACAGGACATAACCGATCACGGTGATGCCCTGTATTAACCCTTCAGTCGCGGCGATCAAAGCTGACAGCCGCGTCTGAAGCGAAAGTGACACTAACCCAGCTGCACCGGGAAGGACCATACCTGCCTCCTCGGTGTCTGCTCGGTGCCGGGATCCCCTGCATGGCCGGCGCTCTCCTTCATATTCATCACGTCGTCGTGCACGCCGCCCCGTCACCCACTAGGAGAGGCGTGCATAGCGACGTGATGGCGGCGACGGAGAGCAAGGATACCGGGCAGCAGAGACGTTCCGGAGCGACGTGGACACCCCGGGGACGCGGCGACAGCGATGGAGGGTGACATCCAGGGCAGCAGTGACGAGCGGTGACGGTCCAGAGCGGCGGGGACAAGTGAGTACAACCTCCAATACCAGTGGTCTTCAACCTGCGGACCTCCAGATGTTGCAAAACGGCTGTCTGGGCATGCTGGGAGTTGTAGTTTTGCAACATCTGGAGGTCCGCTGGTTGAAGATCACTGTGACCTATACTTTACATTGTATTCTAGATTTTCCTCATTTAAAATCGGGTGCTTCTTATATGCCGGAGCGTCCTATATGGCGAAAAATACGGTAAATTAATAAAAAGTGTTAAAAAAAATGGGTAAAAAAATAAATAAATAAATAAATAAAAAAAATTAAATAAATTTAAAAAAGTAAAAAAAAAGTGTAAAAAAAAGTGCAACAATCACGGGATGCTGCTTCATTCCTGGGCAGCCGGGGGTCCTACAAAGACCCCCAGGTCTGCCCTGGCTATTGCCTGTCAGGACGTGCCAGAGGCATGTCCTAATATGCTGCCTGCTAGTGAAAACTGGCAGGCAGCATATAACTTCAATGCTTTGGAATATTAAGTATTCGAAAGCATTAAAAAAAAAGTGTAAAAAGAAAGAAATAAATTAATAAAAAGTGTTAAAAAAATGGGTAAAAATAAAAAAGTCAAAAAAAGTGTCAAAATACTTTAAAAAAGTGTAAAAAAAGGAAAAAAAAGTGTAAGAAAATAAAATAAAATACATGTTTATTAAATAAATATAATTAAAAAATGCGTAATGTGTGGGATAACACAGCGGACATCCGCAGCATGTAATATGCTGCGGTTGTCCACTGTATGATCCTACATATTATGCATTTTTGTGTAGAATCACAACAATGAGCTCCCTGCTGCGGCTAGGTAGCTTTGTGAGTCCACTAATTGCGGCGGATTTCCCACCAGCAGTCACAAGCGGACATACTGAGCTACCCAGCTGCAGCAGTGATCTTGCATCTGCGGTGTGAAATACTCTGCGGATGCGCTCTGTCTGACCCTTTTGGTCTATAGGAATACTATAGGGGGTGTAGTTTCCAAAATGGGGTCACTTGTGGGGGTTCTGTATGGTTCTGGCAGCTAAAACCCTTTGCAGGCATGAAGTACACCATATAATCCATTCGGCCTAAAATTATGCTCTGAAAGCCAAATGGCGCTCCTCTCCTTCTGGGTCCCACCACGCAGCCAAGGAACCAAATATGTCCTAAGCGGGGGTATTTTCGAGCAAGGGAGGAGCAGCTTAATAAAATATAGGGTGCTTTTTTTCAATATCAGAAGCGATGTAACCTATATACGCGAGTATAAGCCGACCCGAATATAAGCCAAGGCCCCTAATTTCACTCCAAAAACCCAGTAAAAATTATTGACTCGACTATAAGCCCAGGGTGGGAAATACATCATCCCCCCTGTCATCATCCAGACCACCGTCATTAACACCCTCATCATCATCACCCTGTCATCATCCCCCCCTTCATCATCACCGCCTGTCATCATCCCCCCGTTCATCATTACCCTGTCATCATCCCCCCTTCATCATTACCCTGTCATCATCCCCCCTTCATCATCACCCTGTCATCATCCCCCCTTCATCATCCCCCCCCTTCATCATTACCCTGTCATCATCCCCCCTTCATCATCCCCCCTTCATCATTACCCTGTCATCATCCCCCCTTCATCATCCCCCCCTTCATCATTACCCTGTCATCATCCCCCCTTTCATCATGACACCCTGGTACTTGGTACTGATACTCCGCCCCTATACATCTTTGATGTCAGATCGCCGCGGTCCCGCTGCTGGGGACCCCCAGGATTGCCGCTGCGGCACCGCGCTATCATTACTGCACAGAGCGAGTTCGCTCTGTGCATAATGACGGGTGATACAGGGGACGGAGCAGTGTGACGTCATGGCTCCGACCCTCGTGACATCACGGCCCATCCCCTTAATGCAAGTCTATGGCAGGGGGCATGAAGACCGCCATGCCCTCTCCCATAGACTTGTATTGAGGGGGGGCAGGCCGTGATTTCATGAAGGGCGAACTCGCTCTTTGCAGTAATGATAGCGGGGTGCCGCAGCGGCGATCCCGTGGTTCCCCAGCAGCCTGACCGCAGCGATCTGACATCTTATCCCCTATCATTTGGATAGGGGATAAGATGTCTAGGGGAGGAGTACCCCTTTAAGGACCCATGACATACGCATACGTCATGGAGAATTCCGGCCCAAGCCGCGCGCCGGGCGGGGATCGGACCGGGATGCCTACTGAAATCATTCAGCAGGCATCCCATGCAAACGCTCAGGGGGGTCATCAGACCCCACCATGTCGGCGATCGCGGCAAATCGCAAGTGAATTCACACTTGTGATTTGCGCGATTACGGGTCATTACGGGTCTATGGTGACCCGGTGACCCGGAATATAAGTGGGATGGCGGTTGTCTAAGACACCTACGATCCCCCTGAAGGGATAGGAGTGAGGTGGCAGGGGTGCCACCCCTCCTATCCCTGCTAATGATCGCCAGAAGCGACAACCAATAGCAGATCGGGGGCGGGGGGTTTAACTTTTGCTTTTCCCGTCCTGCCCACCCACAATAGGCAGGGAAGAATGGGGAAACCAACGGGGACCGGCGCCGAAGATCCACTTACCCATCCAGAGACAGTGGGCGATGGAGGCAGTGGGCGACGATGTCTTGTGGCTGGATCCTACGGAAGCCGGTGAGTTGCTTAGCAACATCTGGAGGGTACAGTTTGAGACCACTATACAGTGGTCTCTAACTGTAGTCCTCCAGATGTTGCAAAACTACAACTCCCAGCATGCCCAGACAGTTGTTTGGGCATGCTGGAATATGTAGTTTTGCAACAGCTGGAGGGCTACAGTTTCAGACCATTATACAGTGGTCTCTAAATTGTATCCCTCCAGATCTTGCAAAACTACAACTCCTTGCAGCGGTTTGCTGTCTGGGCATGCTGGGATTTGTAGTTTTGCAACATCTGGAGGGCCACAGTTTGGAGATCACTTTGCAGTGATCTCTAAAACTGTAGCCCTCCAGATGTTGCAAAACTGCAAATACCATCATGCCCAAACAGCTGTCTCGGCATGCTGGGAGTTGTAGTTGCGTACCTCCAGCTGTTGCATATCTACATCTCCCAGCATGCCCTTCGGTGATCAGTACTTGCTGGAAGTTGTAGTTTTGCAACAGCTGGAGGCACACTGGTTGGAAAATACTGAGTTAGGTAAGAGAACCTAACTGAAAGTTTTCCAACCAGTGTGCCTCCAGCTGTTGCAAACTTACAACTCCCAGCATGCACAGTCTGTCAGTACACACTGGGAGTTGTAGTTTAGAAACAGCTGGAGGTTTGCCCCCCACCCCCCCATGTGAACATACAGGGTACATTCACACAGGTAGGTTTACAGTAAGTTTCCTGCTTCAAGTTTGGGCTGCAGCAAATTTTTTGCCTCAGAGCAAATTCCTAGCGGGAAACTCACCGTAACACGCCAGTGCGAATGTACCCTAAAAACACTGCACTACACTAACTCATAATAAAGGGTAAAACACAACATATACAGCCCCTTACACTGCCCCCCCCCCCCCCCCCAATAGATATGAAAAACATATTGTATGGCAGTGTTTCCAAAACGGAGCCTCCAGCTGTTGCGAAACAACAACTCCCAGCATTTACGGACAGCCACTGACTGTCCAGGCATGCTGGGAATATAGCAAAAGCTGGAGGCACCCTGTTTGGGAATCACTGGTGTAGAATACCACTCTGTCCACCCCTATGCAATCCCCAATTTAGTCCTCAAATGCGCATGGTGCTCTATCACTTCGGACCCCTTTCGTGTTTCAAGGAAACAGTTTAGGGCCACATATGGGGCATTTCTGTACTCGGGAGAAATTACTCTACATATATTGGGGGTCTTTTTCTCCTTTTACCCCTTTATGAAAATGAAAATTTGGGGGCTGCACCATCTTATTAGTGAACAAAAATAAAACATTTTACACTAACATGCTGGTGTTGCCCCATACTTTTTATTTTCACAAGCGTTAAAAGGAAAAAAAGACCCCAAAATTTGTAACGCAATTTCTCCTGAGTACGGAAATACCCCATATGTGGGCGTAAAAGGCTCTGCAGATGCACAACAAGGCTCAGGAATGAGAGCGCACTATGCACATTTGAGGCCTAAATTGGTGATTTGCACAGGGGTGGCTGATTTTACAGCGGTTCTGACATAAACGCAAAAAAAGAAATACCCACATGTGACCACATTTTGGAAACTACACCCCTCACGGAAGGTAATAAGGGGTGCAGTGAGCCCCAACACCCCACAGGTGTTTAAGCCCTTAAGGACACATGACTTACTGGAACGTCATATGTCCGCTCCCGATCTATAACGCTGGGCCACGGCGTGGGACCCGTGGCTAAAAGCACACGGCATTGATTGCGATGCCGCGCGCTATCAACCCTTTAGACGCGGCGTTCAAAGTTGAATGCCGTGTTTAAAGGGAAAGTGAAAGTATGCCGGTTAGCTCAGTGGGCTGTTCGGGATAGCCGCGGCGAAATCGCGGCATCCCGAACAGCTTACAGGACAGCCGGAGGGCCCCTACCTGCCTCCCCACTGTCCTATCGCCGAATGACTGCTCAGTGCCTGAGATCCAGACATGAGCAGTCAAGCGGCAGAATCATCGATCACTGGTTTCTTATGAGAAACCAGTGATCAATGTAAAAGATCAATGTGTGCAGTGTTATAGGTCCCTATGGGAGCTATAACACTGCAAAAAAAGGTGCAAAAAAATTGAATAAAGATCATTTAACCCCTTAACGATGCAGGACGTATATTTACGTCCTGCGCCGGCTCCTGCGATATGAAGCGGGATCGCGCCGCAATCCCGCATCATATCGCGTCAGTCCCGGCGCTCATCAACGGCCGGGACCCGCGGCAAATACCACACATCGCCGATCGTGGCGATGTGCGGTATTAACCCTTTAGAAGCGGCGGTCAAAGCTGACCGCCGTTTCTAAAGTGGAAGTGACCCGGCTGCTCAGTCGGGCTGTTCGGGACCACCGCGGCATCCCGAACAGCTTACAGGACACCGGGAGGGCCCTTACCTGCCTCCTCGGTGTCCGATCGGCGAATGACTGCTCCGTGCCTGAGATCCAGGCAGGAGCAGTCAAGCGCCGATAACACTGATCACAGGCGTGTTAATACACGCCTGTGATCAGGATGAGAGATCAGTGTGTGCAGTGTTATAGGTCCCTATGGGACCTATAACACTGCAAAAAAAAAGTTAAAAAAAAAAAAGTGTTAATAAAGGTCATTTAATCCCTTCCCTAATAAAAGTTTGAATCACCCCCCTTTTCCCATAAAAAAAATAAAACCGTGTAAAAAAAAATAAATATATAAACATATGTGGTATCGCCGCGTGTGTAAATTTCCGAACTATAAAAATATATCATTAATTAAACCGCACAGTCAATGGCGTACGCGCAAAAAAATTCCAAAGTCAAAAAAAGCGCATTTTTGGTCACTTTTTATACCATTAAAAAATGAATAAAAAGTGATCAAAAAGTCCGATGAAAACAAAAATCATACCGATAAAAACTTCAGATCATGGCCCAAAAAATGAGTCCTCATACCGCCCTGTACGTGGAAAAATAAAAAAAAGTTATAGGGGTCAGAAAATGACATTTTTAATCGTATAAATTTTCCTGCATGTAGTAATGATTTTTTCCAGAAGTGCGACAAAATCCAACCTATATAAGTAGGGTATCATTTTAACCGTATGGACCTACAGAATAATGATAAGGTGTAATGTTTACCGAAATATGCACTGCGTAGAAACGGAAGCACCCAAAAGTGACAAAATGGCGTTTTTTCTTCGATTTTGTCGCACAATGATTTTTTTCCGTTTCGCCGTGCATTTTTGGGTAAAATGACTAATGTAACTGCAAAGTAGAATTGTCGACGCAAAAAATAAGCCATAATATGGATTTTTAGGTGGAAAATTGAAAGGGTTATGATTTTTAAAAGGTAAGGAGGAAAAAACGAAAGTTTAAAAACTGAAAAATCCTTAAGAGTCCTTAAGGGGTTAACCCCTTCCCTATTAAAAGTTTGAATGACCCCCCTGTTTCCATTAAAAAAAAACACCACAGTGTAAATAAAAAAAAAAAATGTACTACGTAGAAACGGAAGCCCCCAAAATTTACAAAACGGCGTTTTATTTTCAATTTTGTCTCACAATTATTTTTTTTTCCGTTTCGCCGTAGATTTTTGGGCAAAATGACTAACGTCAATACAAAGTAGAATTGGTGGCGCAAAAAATAAGCATCATATGGATTTTTAGGTGCAAAATTTAAAGAGTTATGATTTTTTAATGGCAAGGAGCAAAAAACGAAAATGCAAAAATGGAAAAAACCCCGGTCCTTAAGGGGTTAATGAAAATTCTTCAAAGTTGGATGGAAAAATGAAAAAAAAAAAAAAAAAAAAAACATTTTTCACTAAAATGTTGGTGTTACCCTAAATTTTTCATTTTCACAAGGGAAAATAGGAAACAAGCCCCCCAAAATTTGTAACCCCATTTCTTCTGAGTAAGAACATACCCCATATTTGGATGTAAAGTGCTCTGCGGGCGAACTACAATGCTCAGAAGAGAAGGAGTGCCATTGGACTTTTGAAGAGAAAATTTGTCCGGAATTGAAGGCCACATGTGTTTACAAAGCCCCCATAGTGCCAGAACAATGGATCCCCCCCCCCACATTTGACTACATTTTGGAAACTACACCCCTCACGTAATGTAATAAGGGGTACAGTGAGCATTTTCGCCTCACAGGTGTCTGAAAGATTTTTGGAACAGTGGTCCGTGAAAATGAAAAATGTAATTTTTCATTTGCACAGCCCACTGTTCCAAAGATCTGTCAAACGCCAGTGGGGTGTAAATACTCACTGCACCCCTTATTATATTATGTGAGGGGTGTAGTTTCCAAAATAGGGTCACATGTGGGAGGGGGGTCTTTGTAAACGGACATGGCCCCTGGTTTCCATTCCAAACAATTTTTTTCCCAAAAGCTCAATGGCGCTCCATACTCAGAAGAGATGGGTTTACAAATTTTGGAGGGCATTTTGTTCTATTATCCCTTGTAAAAATTTAAATTTGAGGGGAAATTAGCATTTTAGTGAAAAAAAATAATCATTTACACGTCCAACTTTAACGAGAAGTCGTCAAACACCTGTGGGGTGTTAAGGCTCACTGGACCCCTTGTTACGGGCCTTGAGGGGTGTAGTTTACAAAATAGTATGCCATGTGGGTTTTTTTTTTTTTTTTTGCTGTCCTGGCACCATAAGGTCTTCCTAAACGTGACATGACCCCCCAAAACCATTTCAGAAAAACTCACTCTCCAAAATCCCACTGTTGCTCCTTCCCTTCTGAGCCCTCTACTGCGCCCGCCGAACACTATGACATATACACATGAGGTATTTTCTTACTTGAGAGAAAGTGGGTTACACATTTTAGGAGACTGAAGATGGAGTGCATGGGGTGATGAGGAGACTGAGGATGGAGTGCATGGGGTGTATGCGGTGATGAGGAGACTGAGGATGGAGTGCATGGGGTGTATGGGCGTGATGAGGAGACTGAGGATGGAGTGCATGGGGTGATAAGGAGACTGAGGATGGAGTGCGTGGGGTGTATGGGGTGATGAGGAGACTGAGGATGGGGTGCATGGGTTGTATGGGGTGATGAGGATGGAGTGCATGGGGTGATGAGGAGACTGAGGATGGAGTGCATGGGGTGATGAGGAGACTGAGGATGGAGTGCATAGGGTGATGAGGAGACTGAAGATGGAGTGCAAGGGGTGATGAGGAGACTGAGGATGGAGTGCATGGGGTGTATGCGGTGATGAGGAGACTGAGGATGGAGTGCATGGGGTGTATGGGGTGATGAGGAGACTGAGGATGGAGTGCATGGGGTGTATGGGAGTGATGAGGAGACTGGGGATGGAGTGCATGGGGTGATGAGGAGACTGAGGATGGCGTGCGTGGGGTGTATGGGGTGATGAGGAGACTGAGGATTGAGTGCATGGGGTAATGAGGAGACTGAGGATGGAGTGCATGGGGTGTATGGGGTGATGAGGAGACTGAGGATGGAATGCATGGGGTGTATGGGGGCGATGAGGAGACTGAGGATGGAGTGCGTGGGGTGTATGGGGTGATGAGGAGACTGAGGATGGGGTGCATGGGTTGTATGGGGTGATGAGGATGGAGTGCATGGGGTGATGAGGAGACTAAGGATGGAGTGCATGCGGTGATGAGGAGACTGAGGATGGAGTGCATAGGGTGATGAGGAGACTGAAGATGGAGTGCATGGGGTGATGAGGAGACTGAGGATGGAGTGCATGGGGTGTATGCGGTGATGAGGAGACTGAGGATTGAGTGCATGGGGTGATGAGAAGACTGAGGATGGAGTGCATGGGGTGTATGGGGTGATGAGGAGACTGAGGATGGAGTGCATGGGGTGATGAGGAGACTGAGGATGGAGTGTATGGGGTGATGAGGAGACTGAGGATGGAGTGCATGGGGTGTATGGGGGTGATGAGGAGACTGAGGATGGAGTGCATGGGGTGATGAGGAGACTGAGGATGGAGTGCGTGGGGTGTATGGGGTGATGAGGAGACTGAGGATGGGGTGCGTGGGGTGTATGGGGGTGATGAGGAGACTGAGGATGGAGTGCATGGGTTGTATGGGGTGATGAGGATGGAGTGCATGGGGTGTATGGGGTGATGAGGAGACTGAGGATGGAGTGCATGGGGTGATGAGGAGACTGAGGATGGAGTGCATGGGGTGATGAGGAGACTGAGGATGGAGTGAGTGCGGTGATGAGGAGACTGAAGATGGAGTGCATGGGGTGATGAGGAGACTGAGGATGGAGTGCATGGGGTGTATGCGGTGATGAGGAGACTGAGGATGGAGTGCATGGGGTGATGAGGAGACTGAGGATGGAGTGTATGGGGTGATGAGGAGACTGAGGATGGAGTGCATGGGGTGATGAGGAGACTGAGGATGGAGTGCATGGGGTGTATGGGGGTGATGAGGAGACTGAGGATGGAGTGCATGGGGTGATGAGGAGACTGAGGATGGAGTGCATGGGGTGTATGGGGTGATGAGGAGACTGAGGATGGAGTGCATGGGGTGATGAGGAGACTGAGGTTGGAGTGCATGGGGTAATGAGGAGACTGAGGATGGGGTGCGTGGGGTGAATGGGGGTGATGAGGAGACTGAGGATGGAGTGCATGGGTTGTATGGGATGATGAGGATGGAGTGCGTGGGGTGTATGGGGTGATGAGGAGACTGAGGATGGAGTGCGTGGGGTGTATGGGGGTGATGAGGAGACTGGGGATGGAGTGCATGGGGTGATGAGGAGACTGAGGATGGAGTGCGTGGGGTGTATGGGGTGATGAGGATGGAGTGCATGGGGTGTATGGGGTGATGAGGAGACTGAGGATGGAGTGCATGGGGTGATGAGGAGACTGAGGATGGAGTGCATAGGGTGATGAGGAGACTGAAGATGGTGTGCATGGGGTGATGAGGAGACTGAGGATGGAGTGCATGGAGTGTATGCGGTGATGAGGAGACTGAGGATGGAGTGCATGGGGTGATGAGGAGACTGAGGATGGAGTGTATGGGGTGATGAGGAGACTGAGGATGGAGTGCATGGGGTGATGAGGAGACTGAGGATGGAGTGCATGGGGTGTATGGGGGTGATGAAGAGACTGAGGATGGAGTGCATGGGGTGATGAGGAGACTGAGGATGGAGTGCATGGGGTGTATGGGGTGATGAGGAGACTGAGGATGGAGTGCATGGGGTGTATGGGGTGATGAGGAGACTGAGGTTGGAGTGCATGGGGTAATGAGGAGACTGAGGATGGAGTGCGTGGGGTGTATCGGGTGATGAGGAGAGTGAGGATGGGGTGCGTGGGGTGTATGGGGGTGATGAGGAGACTGAGGATGGAGTGCATGGGTTGTATGGGATGATGAGGATGGAGTGCGTGGGGTGTATGGGGTGATGAGGAGACTGAGGACGGAGTGCGTGGGGTGTATGGGGGTGATGAGGAGACTGAAGATGGAGTGCAAGGGGTGATGAGGAGACTGAGGATGGAGTGCATGGGGTGTATGCGGTGATGAGGAGACTGAGGATGGAGTGCATGGGGTGATGAGGAGACTGAGGATGGAGTGTATGGGGTGATGAGGAGACTGAGGATGGAGTGCATGGGGTGATGAGGAGACTGAGGATGGAGTGCATGGGGTGTATGGGGTGATGAGGAGACTGAGGATGGAGTGCATGGGCTGAATGGGGGTGATGAGGAGACTGGGGATGGAGTGCATGGGGTGATGAGGAGACTGAGGATGGAGTGCGTGGGGTGTATGGGGTGATGAGGAGACTGAGGATGGAGTGCGTGGGGTGTATGGGGGGGATGAGGAGACTGGGGATGGAGTGCATGGGGTGATGAGGAGACTGAGGATGGAGTGCGTGGGGTGTATGGGGTGATGAGGAGACTGAGGATTGAGTGCATGGGGTGATGAGGAGACTGATGATGGAGTGCATGAGGTGTATGGGTTGATGAGGAGACTGAGGATGGAGTGCATGGGGTGTATGGGGGTGATGAGGAGACTGAGGATGGAGTGCATGGGGTGTATGGGGGTGATGAGGAGACTGAGGATGGAGTGCATGCGGTGATGAGGAGACCGAGGATGGGGTGCATGGGGTGATGAGGAGACTGAGGATTGAGTGCATGGGGTGATGAGGAGACTGAGGATGGAGTGCATGGGGTGTATGGGGTGATGAGGAGACTGAGGATGGAGTGCATGGGGTGTATGGGAGTGATGAGGAGACTGGGGATGGAGTGCATGGGGTGATGAGGAGACTGAGGATGGCGTGCGTGGGGTGTATGGGGTGATGAGGAGACTGAGGATTGAGTGCATGGGGTGATGAGGAGACTGAGGATGGAGTGCATGGGGTGTATGGGGTGATGAGGAGACTGAGGATGGAATGCGTGGGGTGTATGGGGGCGATGAGGAGACTGAGGATGGAGTGCATGGGGTGTATGGGGGTGATGAGGAGACTGAGGATGGAGAGCATGAGGTGTATGGGGGTGATGAGGAGACTGAGGATGGATTGCATGAAGTAAGGAGAAGACTGAGGATGGAGTGCATGGGGTGTATGGGGTGATGAGGAGACTGAGGATGGGGTGCATGGGGTGATGAGGAGACTGAGGATGGGGTGCGTGGGGTGTATGGGGTGATGAGGAGACTGAAGATGGGGTGTGTGGGGTGTATGGGATGATGAGGAGACTGAGGATGGGTTGTGTGGGGTGTATGGGATGAGGAGACTGAGGATGGAGTGCATGGGGTGTATGGGGGTGATGAGGAGACTGAGGATGGAGTGCATGGGGTGTATGGGGTGATGAGGAGACTGAGGATGGAGTGCATGGGGTGATGAGGAGACTGAGGATGGAGTGCGTGGGGTGTATGGGGTGATGAGGAGACTGAGGATGGAGTGCATGGGGTGTATGGGGGTGATGAGGAGACTGAGGATGGAGTGCATGGGGTGATGAGGAGACTGAGGATGGAGTGCGTGGGGTGTATGGGGGGGAGGAGGAGACTGAGGATGGAGTGCATGGGTTGTATGGGGTGATGAGGATGGAGTGCATGGGGTGTATGGGGTGATGAGGAGACTGAGGATGGAGTGCATTGGTGATGAGGAGACTGAGGATGGAGTGCATGGGGTGTATGGGGTGATGAGGAGACTGAGGATGGAGTGCATGGGGTGTATGGGGTGATGAGGAGACTGAGGTTGGAGTGCATGGGGTAATGAGGAGACTGAGGATGGAGTGCGTGGGGTGTATGGGGTGATGAGGAGACTGAGGATGGGGTGCATGGGGTGTATGGGGGTGATGAGGAGACTGAGGATGGAGTGCATGGGTTGTATGGGATGATGAGGATGGAGTGCGTGGGGTGTATGGGGTGATGAGGAGACTGAGGATGGAGTGCGTGGGGTGTATGGGGGGGATGAGGAGACTGGGGATGGAGTGCATGGGGTGATGAGGAGACTGAGGATGGAGTGCGTGGGGTGTATGGGGTGATGAGGATGGAGTGCATGGGGTGTATGGGGTGATGAGGAGACTGAGGATGGAGTGCATGGGGTGATGAGGAGACTGAGGATGGAGTGCATAGGGTGATGAGGAGACTGAAGATGGAGTGCATGGGGTGATGAGGAGACTGAGGATGGAGTGCATGGGGTGATGAGGAGACTGAGGATGGAGTGCATGGGGTGTATGGGGGTGATGAGGAGACTGAGGATGGAGTGCATGGGGTGATGAGGAGACTGAGGATGGAGTGCATGGGGTGTATGGGGTGATGAGGAGACTGAGGTTGGAGTGCATGGGGTAATGAGGAGACTGAGGATGGAGTGCGTGGGGTGTATGGGGTGATGAGGAGACTGAGGATGGGGTGCGTGGGGTGTATGGGGGTGATGAGGAGACTGAGGATGGAGTGCATGGGTTGTATGGGATGATGAGGATGGAGTGCGTGGGGTGTATGGGGGTGATGAGGAGACTGGGGATGGAGTGCATGGGGTAATGAGGAGACTGAGGATGGAGTGCGTGGGGTGTATGGGGTGATGAGGATGGAGTGCATGGGGTGTATGGGGTGATGAGGAGACTGAGGATGGAGTGCATGGGGTGATGAGGAGACTGAGGATGGAGTGCATAGGGTGATGAGGAGACTGAAGATGGAGTGCAAGGGGTGATGAGGAGACTGAGGATGGAGTGCATGGGGTGTATGCGGTGATGAGGAGACTGAGGATGGAGTGCATGGGGTGTATGGGGTGATGAGGAGACTGAGGATTGAGTGCATGGGGTGATGAGGAGACTGAGGATGGAGTGCATGAGGTGTATGGGGGTGATGAGGAGACTGGGGATGGAGTGCATGGGGTGATGAGGAGACTGAGGATGGAGTGCGTGGGGTGTATGGGGTGATGAGGAGACTGAGGATTGAGTGCATGGGGTGATGAGGAGACTGAGGATGGAGTGCATGAGGTGTATGGGTTGATGAGGAGACTGAGGATGGAGTGCATGGGGTGTATGGGGGTGATGAGGAGACTGAGGATGGAGTGCATGGGGTGTATGGGGGTGATGAGGAGACTGAGGATGGAGTGCATGGGGTGATGAGGAGACTGAGGATGGAGTGCATAGGGTGATGAGGAGACTGAAGATGGAGTGCATACGGTGATGAGGAGACCGAGGATGGGGTGCATGGGGTGATGAGGAGACTGAGGATGGAGTGCATGGGGTGTATGGGGTGATGAGGAGACTGAGGATGGAGTGCATGGGGTGTATGGGAGTGATGAGGAGACTGGGGATGGAGTGCATGGGGTGATGAGGAGACTGAGGATGGCGTGCGTGGGGTGTATGGGGTGATGAGGAGACTGAGGATTGAGTGCATGGGGTGATGAGGAGACTGAGGATGGAGTGCATGGGGTGTATGGGGTGATGAGGAGACTGAGGATGGAATGCATGGGGTGTATGGGGGCGATGAGGAGACTGAGGATGGAGAGCATGAGGTGTATGGGGGTGATGAGGAGACTGAGGATGGATTGCATGAAGTAAGGAGAAGACTGAGGATGGAGTGCATGGGGTGTATGGGGTGATGAGGAGACTGAGGATGGGGTGCATGGGGTGATGAGGAGACTGAGGATGGGGTGCGTGGGGTGTATGGGGTGATGAGGAGACTGAAGATGGGGTGTGTGGGGTGTATGGGATGATGAGGAGACTGAGGATGGGTTGTGTGGGGTGTATGGGATGAGGAGACTGAGGATGGAGTGCATGGGGTGTATGGGGGTGATGAGGAGACTGAGGATGGAGTGCATGGGGTGTATGGGGTGATGAGGAGACTGAGGATGGAGTGCATGGGGTGATGAGGATACTGAGGATGGAGTGCGTGGGGTGTATGGGGTGATGAGGAGACTGAGGATGGAGTGCATGGGGTGTATGGGGGTGATGAGGATACAGAGGATGGAGTGCATGGGGTGATGAGGAGACTGAGGATGGAGTGCGTGGGGTGTATGGGGGGGAGGAGGAGACTGAGGATGGAGTGCATGGGTTGTATGGGGTGATGAGGATGGAGTGCATGGGGTGTATGGGGTGATGAGGAGACTGAGGATGGAGTGCATTGGTGATGAGGAGACTGAGGATGGAGTGCATGGGGTGAAGAGGAGACTGAGGATGGAGTGCATGGGGTGTATGCGGTGATGAGGATGGAGTGTGCGGGGTATATGGGCGTGATGATGAGACTGAGGATGGAGTGCATTGGGTGATGAGGAGACTGTGGATGGAGTGCATGGGGTGATGAGGAGACTGAGGATGGAGTACATGGGGTGTATGGGGGTGATGAGAAGACTGAGGATGGAGTGCATGGGGTGTATGGGGTGATGAGGAGACTGAGGATGGAGTGCATGGGGTGATGAGGAGACTGAGGATGGAGTGTATGGGGTGATGAGGAGACTGAGGATGGAGTGCATGGGGTGTATGCGGGTGATGAGGAGACTGAGGATGGAGTGCATGGGGTGATGAGGAGACTGAGGATGGGGTGCATGGGGTGTATGGGGTGATGAGGAGACTGAGGATGGGGTGCGTGGGGTGTATGAGGGTGATGAGGAGACTGAGGATGGAGTGCATGGGTTGTATGGGGTGATGAGGATGGAGTGCATGGGGTGTATGGGGTGATGAGGAGACTGAGGATGGAGTGCATGGGGTGTATGGGGGTGATGAGGAGACTGAGGATCGAGTGCATGGGGTGATGAGGATACTGAGGATGGGGTGCATGGAGTGTATGGGGTGATGAGGAGACTGAGGATGGAGTGCGTGGGGTGTATGGGGGTGATGAGGAGACTGAGGATGGAGTGCGTGGGGTGTATGGGGTGATGAGGATGGAGTGCATGGGGTGTATGGGGTGATGAGGAGACTGAGGATGGAGGGCATGGGGTGATGAGGAGACTGAGGATGGACTGCATAGGGTGATAAGGAGACTGAAGATGGAGCGCATGGGGTGATGAGGAGACTGAGGATGGAGTGCATGGGGTGTATGGGGGTGATGAGGAGACTGGGGATTGAGTGCATGGGGTGATGAGGAGACTGAGGATGGAGTGCATGGGGTGTATGGGGTGATGAGGAGACTGAGGATGGAGTGCATGGGGTGTATGGGGGTGATGAGGAGACTTAGGATGGAGTGCATGGGGTGTATGGGGGTGATGAGGAGACTGAGGATGGAGTGCATGGGGTGATGAGGAGACTGAGGATGGAGTGCATAGGGTGATGAGGAGACTGAAGATGGAGTGCATGCGGTGATGAGGAGACTGAGGATGGAGTGCATGGGGTGATGAGGAGACTGAGGATGGAGTGCATGGGGTGTATGGGGTGATGAGGAGATTGAGGATGGAGTGCATGGGGTGTATGGGGGCGATGAGTAGACTGGGGATGGAGTGCATGGGGTGATGAGGAGACTGAGGATGGAGTGCATAGGGTGATGAGGAGACTGAAGATGGAGTGCATGCGGTGATGAGGAGACTGAGGATGGAGTGCATGGGGTGATGAGGAGACTGAGGATGGAGTGCATGGGGTGTATGGGGTGATGAGGAGATTGAGGATGGAGTGCATGGGGTGTATGGGGGCGATGAGTAGACTGGGGATGGAGTGCATGGGGTGATGAGGAGACTGAGGATGGAGTGCGTGGGGTGTATGGGGTGATGAGGAGACTGAGGATTGAGTGCATGGGGTGATGAGGAGACTGAGGATGGAGTGCATGGGGTGATGAGGAGACTGAGGATGGAGTGCATGGGGTGTATGGGGTGATGAGAAGACTGAGGATGGAGTGCATGGGGTGTATGGGGGTGATGAGGAGACTGAGCATGGAGTGCATGGGGTGTATGGGGAAATGAGAAGACTGAGGATGGAGTGCATGGGGTGTATGGGGAAATGAGAAGACTGAGGATGGAGTGCATGGGGTGTATGGGGGTGATGAGGAGACTGAGGATGGAGTGCATGGGGTGTATGGGGGTGATGAGGAGACTGAGGATGGAGTGCATGGGGTGTATCGGGGTGATGAGGAGACTGAGGATGGAGTGCATGGGGTGTATGGGGAAATGAGAAGACTGAGGATGGAGTGCATGGGGTGTATGGGGGTGATGAGGAGACTGAGGATGGAGTGCATAGGGTGTATGGGGGTGATGAGGAGACTGAGGATGGAGTGCATGGGGTGTATGGGGGTGATGAGGAGACTGAGGATGGAGTGCATGGGGTGTATCGGGGTGATGAGGAGACTGAGGATGGAGTGCATGAAGTGAGGAGGAGACTGAGGATGGAGTGCATGGGTAGTATGGGGTGATGAGGAGACTGAGGATGGAGTGCATGGGGTGTATGGGGGTGTTGAGGAGACTTAGGATGGAGTGCATGGGGTGTATGGGGTGATGAGGAGACTGAGAATGGAGTGCATGGGGTGTATGGGGGTGATGAGGAGACTGAGGATGGAGTGCATGGGGTGTATGGGGGTGATGAGGAGACTGAGGATGGAGTGCATGGGGTGATGAGGAGACTGAGGATGGAGTGCATGGGGTGATGAGGAGACTGAGGATGGAGTGCATGGGGTGTATGGGGGTGATGAAGAGACTGAGGATGGAGTGCATGGGGTGATGAGGAGACTGAGGATGGAGTGCATGGGGTGTATGGGGTGATGAGGAGACTGAGGATGGAGTGCATGGGGTGTATGGGGTGATGAGGAGACTGAGGTTGGAGTGCATGGGGTAATGAGGAGACTGAGGATGGAGTGCGTGGGGTGTAGGGGGTGATGAGGAGAGTGAGGATGGGGTGCGTGGGGTGTATGGGGGTGATGAGGAGACTGAGGATGGAGTGCATGGGTTGTATGGGATGATGAGGATGGAGTGCGTGGGGTGTATGGGGTGATGAGGAGACTGAGGACGGAGTGCGTGGGGTGTATGGGGGTGATGAGGAGACTGGGGATGGAGTGCATGGGGTGATGAGGAGACTGAGGATGGAGTGCGTGGGGTGTATGGGGTGATGAGGATGGAGTGCATGGGGTGTATGGGGTGATGAGGAGACTGAGGATGGAGTGCATGGGGTGATGAGGAGACTGAGGATGGAGTGCATAGGGTGATGAGGAGACTGAAGATGGAGTGCATGGGGTGATGAGGAGACTGAGGATGGAGTGCATGGAGTGTATGCGGTGATGAGGAGACTGAGGATGGAGTGCATGGGGTGATGAGGAGACTGAGGATGGAGTGTATGGGGTGATGAGGAGACTGAGGATGGAGTGCATGGGGTGATGAGGAGACTGAGGATGGAGTGCATGGGGTGTATGGGGGTGATGAAGAGACTGAGGATGGAGTGCATGGGGTGATGAGGAGACTGAGGATGGAGTGCATGGGGTGTATGGGGTGATGAGGAGACTGAGGATGGAGTGCATGGGGTGTATGGGGTGATGAGGAGACTGAGGTTGGAGTGCATGTGGTAATGAGGAGACTGAGGATGGAGTGCGCGGGGTGTATGGGGTGATGAGGAGAGTGAGGATGGGGTGCGTGGGGTGTATGGGGGTGATGAGGAGACTGAGGATGGAGTGCATGGGTTGTATGGGATGATGAGGATGGAGTGCGTGGGGTGTATGGGGTGATGAGGAGACTGAGGACGGAGTGCGTGGGGTGTATGGGGGTGATGAGGAGACTGGGGATGGAGTGCATGGGGTGATGAGGAGACTGAGGATGGAGTGCGTGGGGTGTATGGGGTGATGAGGATGGAGTGCAAGGGGTGATGAGGAGACTGAGGATGGAGTGCATGGGGTGTATGCGGTGATGAGGAGACTGAGGATGGAGTGCATGGGGTGATGAGGAGACTGAGGATGGAGTGTATGGGGTGATGAGGAGACTGAGGATGGAGTGCATGGGGTGATGAGGAGACTGAGGATGGAGTGCATGGGGTGTATGGGGTGATGAGGAGACTGAGGATGGAGTGCGTGGGGTGTATGGGGTGATGAGGAGACTGAGGATGGAGTGCGTGGGGTGTACGGGGGGGATGAGGAGACTGGGGATGGAGTGCATGGGGTGATGAGGAGACTGAGGATGGAGTGCGTGGGGTGTATGGGGTGATGAGGAGACTGAGGATTGAGTGCATGGGGTGATGAGGAGACTGAGGATGGAGTGCATGAGGTGTATGGGTTGATGAGGAGACTGAGGATGGAGTGCATTGGGTGTATGGGGGTGATGAGGAGACTGAGGATGGAGTGCATGGGGTGTATGGGGGTGATGAGGAGACTGAGGATGGAGTGCATGCGGTGATGAGGAGACCGAGGATGGGGTGCATGGGGTGATGAGGAGACTGAGGATTGAGTGCATGGGGTGATGAGGAGACTGAGGATGGAGTGCATGGGGTGTATGGGGTGATGAGGAGACTGAGGATGGAGTGCATGGGGTGTATGGGAGTGATGAGGAGACTGGGGATGGAGTGCATGGGGTGATGAGGAGACTGAGGATGGCGTGCGTGGGGTGTATGGGGTGATGAGGAGACTGAGGATTGAGTGCATGGGGTGATGAGGAGACTGAGGATGGAGTGCATGGGGTGTATGGGGTGATGAGGAGACTGAGGATGGAATGCATGGGGTGTATGGGGGCGATGAGGAGACTGAGGATGGAGTGCATGGGGTGTATGGGGGTGATGAGGAGACTGAGGATGGAGAGCATGAGGTGTATGGGGGTGATGAGGAGACTGAGGATGGATTGCATGAAGTAAGAAGAAGACTGAGGATGGAGTGCATGGGGTGTATGGGGTGATGAGGAGACTGAGGATGGGGTGCATGGGGTGATGAGGAGACTGAGGATGGGGTTCCTGGGGTGTATGGGGTGATGAGGAGACTGAAGATGGGGTGTGTGGGGTGTATGGGATGATGAGGAGACTGAGGATGGGTTGTGTGGGGTGTATGGGATGAGGAGACTGAGGATGGAGTGCATGAGGTGTATGGGGGTGATGAGGAGACTGAGGATGGAGTGCATGGGGTGTATGGGGTGATGAGGAGACTGAGGATGGAGTGCATGGGGTGTATGGGGGTGATGAGGATACAGAGGATGGAGTGCATGGGGTGATGAGGAGACTGAGGATGGAGTGCGTGGGGTGTATGGGGGGGAGGAGGAGACTGAGGATGGAGTGCATGGGTTGTATGGGGTGATGAGGATGGAGTGCATGGGGTGTATGGGGTGATGAGGAGACTGAGGATGGAGTGCATTGGTGATGAGGAGACTGAGGATGGAGTGCATGGGGTGTATGGGGTGATGAGGAGACTGAGGATGGAGTGCATGGGGTGTATGGGGTGATGAGGAGACTGAGGTTGGAGTGCATGGGGTAATGAGGAGACTGAGGATGGAGTGCGTGGGGTGTATGGGGTGATGAGGAGACTGAGGATGGGGTGCGTGGGGTGTATGGGGGTGATGAGGAGACTGAGGATGGAGTGCATGGGTTGTATGGGATGATGAGGATGGAGTGCGTGGGGTGTATGGGGTGATGAGGAGACTGAGGATGGAGTGCGTGGGGTGTATGGGGGGGATGAGGAGACTGGGGATGGAGTGCATGGGGTGATGAGGAGACTGAGGATGGAGTGCGTGGGGTGTATGGGGTGATGAGGATGGAGTGCATGGGGTGTATGGGGTGATGAGGAGACTGAGGATGGAGTGCATGGGGTGATGAGGAGACTGAGGATGGAGTGCATAGGGTGATGAGGAGACTGAAGATGGAGTGCATGGGGTGATGAGGAGACTGAGGATGGAGTGCATGGAGTGTATGCGGTGATGAGGAGACTGAGGATGGAGTGCATGGGCTGATGAGGAGACTGAGGATGGAGTGTATGGGGTGATGAGGAGACTGAGGATGGAGTGCATGGGGTGATGAGGAGACTGAGGATGGAGTGCATGGGGTGTATGGGGGTGATGAGGAGACTGAGGATGGAGTGCATGGGGTGATGAGGAGACTGAGGATGGAGTGCATGGGGTGTATGGGGTGATGAGGAGACTGAGGTTGGAGTGCATGGGGTAATGAGGAGACTGAGGATGGAGTGCGTGGGGTGTATGGGGTGATGAGGAGACTGAGGATGGGGTGCGTGGGGTGTATGGGGGTGATGAGGAGACTGAGGATGGAGTGCATGGGTTGTATGGGATGATGAGGATGGAGTGCGTGGGGTGTATGGGGTGATGAGGAGACTGAGGACGGAGTGCGTGGGGTGTATGGGGGTGATGAGGAGACTGGGGATGGAGTGCATGGGGTGATGAGGAGACTGAGGATGGAGTGCGTGGGGTGTATGGGGTGATGAGGATGGAGTGCATGGGGTGTATGGGGTGATGAGGAGACTGAGGATGGAGTGCATGGGGTGATGAGGAGACTGAGGATGGAGTGCATAGGGTGATGAGGAGACTGAAGATGGAGTGCAAGGGGTGATGAGGAGACTGAGGATGGAGTGCATGGGGTGTATGCGGTGATGAGGAGACTGAGGATGGAGTGCATGGGGTGTATGGGGTGATGAGGAGACTGAGGATTGAGTGCATGGGGTGATGAGGAGACTGAGGATGGAGTGCATGAGGTGTATGGGGGTGATGAGGAGACTGGGGATGGAGTGCATGGGGTGATGAGGAGACTGAGGATGGAGTGCGTGGGGTGTATGGGGTGATGAGGAGACTGAGGATTGAGTGCATGGGGTGATGAGGAGACTGAGGATGGAGTGCATGAGGTGTATGGGTTGATGAGGAGACTGAGGATGGAGTGCATGGGGTGCATGGGGGTGATGAGGAGACTGAGGATGGAGTGCATGGGGTGTATGGGGGTGATGAGGAGACTGAGGATTGAGTGCATGGGGTGATGAGGAGACTGAGGATGGAGTGCATAGGGTGATGAGGAGACTGAAGATGGAGTGCATACGGTGATGAGGAGACCGAGGATGGGGTGCATGGGGTGATGAGGAGACTGAGGATGGAGTGCATGGGGTGTATGGGGTGATGAGGAGACTGAGGATGGAGTGCATGGGGTGTATGGGAGTGATGAGGAGACTGGGGATGGAGTGCATGGGGTGATGAGGAGACTGAGGATGGCGTGCGTGGGGTGTATGGGGTGATGAGGAGACTGAGGATTGAGTGCATGGGGTGATGAGGAGACTGAGGATGGAGTGCATGGGGTGTATGGGGTGATGAGGAGACTGAGGATGGAATGCATGGGGTGTATGGGGGCGATGAGGAGACTGAGGATGGAGAGCATGAGGTGTATGGGGGTGATGAGGAGACTGAGGATGGATTGCATGAAGTAAGGAGAAGACTGAGGATGGAGTGCATGGGGTGTATGGGGTGATGAGGAGACTGAGGATGGGGTGCATGGGGTGATGAGGAGACTGAGGATGGGGTGCGTGGGGTGTATGGGGTGATGAGGAGACTGAAGATGGGGTGTGTGGGGTGTATGGGATGATGAGGAGACTGAATGTGGGTTGTGTGGGGTGTATGGGATGAGGAGACTGTGGATGGAGTGCATGGGGTGTATGGGGGTGATGAGGAGACTGAGGATGGAGTGCATGGGGTGTATGGGGTGATGAGGAGACTGAGGATGGAGTGCATGGGGTGATGAGGAGACTGAGGATGGAGTGCGTGGGGTGTATGGGGTGATGAGGAGACTGAGGATGGAGTGCATGGGGTGTATGGGGGTGATGAGGATACAGAGGATGGAGTGCATGGGGTGATGAGGAGACTGAGGATGGAGTGCGTGGGGTGTATGGGGGGGAGGAGGAGACTGAGGATGGAGTGCATGGGTTGTATGGGGTGATGAGGATGGAGTGCATGGGTTGTATGGGGTGATGAGGAGACTGAGGATGGAGTGCATTGGTGATGAGGAGACTGAGGATGGAGTGCATGGGGTGAAGAGGAGACTGAGGATGGAGTGCATGGGGTGTATGCGGTGATGAGGATGGAGTGTGCGGGGTGTATGGGCGTGATGATGAGACTGAGGATGGAGTGCATTGGGTGATGAGGAGACTGAGGATGGAGTGCATGGGGTGATGAGGAGACTGAGGATGGAGTACATGGGGTGTATGGGGGTGATGAGAAGACTGAGGATGGAGTGCATGGGGTGTATGGGGTGATGAGGAGACTGAGGATGGAGTGCATGGGGTGATGAGGAGACTGAGGATGGAGTGTATGGGGTGATGAATAGACTGAGGATGGAGTGCATGGGGTGATGAGGAGACTGAGGATGGGGTGCATGGGGTGTATGGGGTGATGAGGAGACTGAGGATGGGGTGCGTGGGGTGTATGGGGGTGATGAGGAGACTGAGGATGGAGTGCATGGGTTGTATGGGGTGATGAGGATGGAGTGCAAGGGGTGTATGGGGTGATGAGGAGACTGAGGATGGAGTGCATGGGGTGTATGGGGGTGATGAGGAGACTGAGGATGGAGTGCATGGGGTGATGAGGAGACTGAGGATGGGGTGCATGGAGTGTATGGGGTGATGAGGAGACTGAGGATGGAGTGCGTGGGGTGTATGGGGGTGATGAGGAGACTGAGGATGGAGTGCGTGGGGTGTATGGGGTGATGAGGATGGAGTGCATGGGGTGTATGGGGTGATGAGGAGACTGAGGATGGAGGGCATGGGGTGATGAGGAGACTGAGGATGGAGTGCATAGGGTGATAAGGAGACTAAAGATGGAGTGCATGGGGTGATGAGGAGACTGAGGATGGAGTGCATGGGGTGTATGGGGGTGATGAGGAGACTGGGGATTGAGTGCATGGGGTGATGAGGAGACTGAGGATGGAGTGCATAGGGTGATGAGGAGACTGAAGATGGAGTGCATGCGGTGATGAGGAGACTGGGGATTGAGTGCATGGGGTGATGAGGAGACTGAGGATGGAGTGTGTGGGGTGTATGGGGTGATGAGGAGACTGAGGATTGAGTGAATGGGGTGATGAGGAGACTGAGGATGGAGTGCATGGGGTGTATGGGGTGATGAGGAGACTGAGGATGGAGTGCATGGGGTGTATGGGGGTGATGAGGAGACTTAGGATGGAGTGCATGGGGTGTATGGGGGTGATGAGGAGACTGAGGATGGAGTGCATGGGGTGATGAGGAGACTGAGGATGGAGTGCATAGGGTGATGAGGAGACTGAAGATGGAGTGCATGCGGTGATGAGGAGACTGAGGATGGAGTGCATGGGGTGATGAGGAGACTGAGGATGGAGTGCATGGGGTGTATGGGGTGAGGAGGAGATTGAGGATGGAGTGCATGGGGTGTATGGGGGCGATGAGTAGACTGGGGATGGAGTGCATGGGGTGATGAGGAGACTGAGGATGGAGTGCATAGGGTGATGAGGAGATTGAAGATGGAGTGCATGCGGTGATGAGGAGACTGAGGATGGAGTGCATGGGGTGATGAGGAGACTGAGGATGGAGTGCATGGGGTGTATGGGGTGATGAGGAGATTGAGGATGGAGTGCATGGGGTGTATGGGGGCGATGAGTAGACTGGGGATGGAGTGCATGGGGTGATGAGGAGACTGAGGATGGAGTGCGTGGGGTGTATGGGGTGATGAGGAGACTGAGGATTGAGTGCATGGGGTGATGAGGAGACTGAGGATGGAGTGCATGGGGTGATGAGGAGACTGAGGATGGAGTGCATGGGGTGTATGGGGTTATGAGAAGACTGAGGATGGAGTGCATGGGGTGTATGGGGGTGATGAGGAGACTGAGGATGGAGTGCATGGGGTGTATGGGGAAATGAGAAGACTGAGGATGGAGTGCATGGGGTGTATGGGGAAATGAGAAGACTGAGGCTGGAGTGCATGGGGTGTATGGGGGTGATGAGGAGACTGAGGATGGAGTGCATGGGGTGTATGGGGGTGATGAGGAGACTGAGGATGGAGTGCATGGGGTGTATCGGGGTGATGAGGAGACTGAGGATGGAGTGCATGGGGTGTATGGGGAAATGAGAAGACTGAGGATGGAGTGCATGGGGTGTATGGGGGTGATGAGGAGACTGAGGATGGAGTGCATAGGGTGTATGGGGGTGATGAGGAGACTGAGGATGGAGTGCATGGGGTGTATGGGGGTGATGAGGAGACTGAGGATGGAGTGCATGGGGTGTATCGGGGTGATGAGGAGACTGAGGATGGAGTGCATGAAGTGAGGAGGAGACTGAGGATGGAGTGCATGGGTAGTATGGGGCGATGAGGAGACTGAGGATGGAGTGCATGGGGTGTATGGGGGGTGATGAGGAGACTTAGGATGGAGTGAATGGGGTGTATGGGGGTGATGAGGAGACTGAGGATGGAGTGCATGGGGTGATGAGGAGACTGAGGATGGAGTGCATAGGGTGATGAGGAGACTGAAGATGGAGTGCATGCGGTGATGAGGAGACTGAGGATGGAGTGCATGGGGTGATGAGGAGACTGAGGATGGAGTGCATGGGGTGTATGGGGTGATGAGGAGACTGAGGATGGAGTGCATGGGGTGTATGGGGGCAATGAGTAGACTGGGGATGGAGTGCATGGGGTGATGAGGAGACTGAGGATGGCGTGCGTGGGGTGTATAGGGTGATGAGGAGACTGAGGATGGAGTGCATGGGGTGTATGGGGTGATGAGAAGACTGAGGATGGAGTGCATGGGGTGTATGTGGGTGATGAGGAGACTGAGGATTGAGTGCATGGGGTGATGAGGAGACTGAGGATGGAGTGCATGGGGTGTATGGGGTGATGAGAAGACTGAGGATGGAGTGCATGGGGTGTATGGGGGTGATGAGGAGACTGAGGATGGAGTGCATAGGGTGTATGGGGGTGATGAGGAGACTGAGGATGGAGTGCATGGGGTGTATGGGGGTGATGAGGAGACTGAGGATGGAGTGCATGGGGTGTATCGGGGTGATGAGGAGACTGAGGATGGAGTGCATGAAGTGAGGAGGAGACTGAGGATGGAGTGCATGGGTAGTATGGGGTGATGAGGAGACTGAGGATGGGGTGCATGGGGTGATGAGGAGACTGAGGATGGGGTGCGTGGGGTGTATGGGGTGATGAGGAGACTGAAGATGGCGTGTGTGGGGTGTATGGGGTGATGAGGAGACTGAGGATGGAGTGCATGGGGTGTATGGGGGTGATGAGGAGACTGAGGATGGAGTGCATGGGGTGTATGGGGTGATGAGGAGACTGAGAATGGGTTGTGTGGGGTGTATGGGGGTGATGAGGAGACTGAGGATGGAGTGCATGGGGTGTATGGGGGTGATGAGGAGACTGAGGATGGAGTGCATGGGGTGTATGGGGGTGATGAGGAGACTGAGGATGGAGTGCATGGGGTGTATGGGGGTGATGAGGAGACTGAGGATGGAGTGCATGGGGTGATGAGGAGACTGAGGATGGAGTGCATGAAGTGAGGAGGAGACTGAGGATGGAGTGCATGGGGTGTATGGGGTGATGAGGAGACTGAGGATGGGGTGCATGGGGTGATGAGGAGACTGAGGATGGGGTGCGTGGGGTGTATGGGGTGATGAGGAGACTGAAGATGGGGTGTGTGGGGTGTATGGAGTGATGAGGAGACTGAGGATGGGTTGTGTGGCGTGTATGGGGTGATGAGGAGACTGAGGATGGAGTGCATGGGGTGTATGGGGGTGATGAGGAGACTGAGGATGGAGTGCATGGGGTGTATGGGGTGATGAGGAGACTGAGGATGGAGTGCATGGGGTGTATGGGGGTGATGAGGAGACTGGGGATTGAGTGCATGGGGTGATGAGGAGACTGAGGATGGAGTGCATAGGGTGATGAGGAGACTGAAGATGGAGTGCATGCGGTGATGAGGAGACTGGGGATTGAGTGCATGGGGTGATGAGGAGACTGAGGATGGAGTGTGTGGGGTGTATGTGGTGATGAGGAGACTGAGGATTGAGTGCATGGGGTGATGAGGAGACTGAGGATGGAGTGCATGGGGTGTATGGGGTGATGAGGAGACTGAGGATGGAGTGCATGGGGTGTATGGGGGTGATGAGGAGACTTAGGATGGAGTGCATGGGGTGTATGGGGGTGATGAGGAGACTGAGGATGGAGTGCATGGGGTGATGAGGAGACTGAGGATGGAGTGCATAGGGTGATGAGGAGACTGAAGATGGAGTGCATGCGGTGATGAGGAGACTGAGGATGGAGTGCATGCGGTGATGAGGAGACTGAGGATGGAGTGCATGGGGTGATGAGGAGACTGAGGATGGAGAGCATGGGGTGTATGGGGTGATGAGGAGACTGAGGATGGAGTGCATGGGGTGAATGGGGGCGATGAGTAGACTGGGGATGGGGTGTATGGGGTGATGAGGAGACTGAGGATGGAGTGCATGGGGTATATGGGGTGATGAGAAGACTGAGGATGGAGTGCATGGGGTGTATGGGGGTGATGAGGAGACTGAGGATGGAGTGCATGGGGTGTATGGGGGTAATGAGGAGACTGAGGATGGAGTGCATGGGGTGTATCGGGGTGATGAGGAGACTGAGGATGGAGTGCATGGGGTGTATGGGGAAATGAGAAGACTGAGGATGGAGTGCATGGGGTGTATGGGGGTGATGAGGAGACTGAGGATGGAGTGCATAGGGTGTATGGGGGTAATGAGGAGACTGAGGATGGAGTGCATGGGGTGTATGGGGGTGATGAGGAGACTGAGGATGGAGTGCATGGGGTGTATGGGGGTGATGAGGAGACTGAGGATGGAGTGCATGAAGTGAGGAGGAGACTGAGGATGGAGTGCATGGGTAGTATGGGGTGATGAGGAGACTGAGGATGGAGTGCATGGGGTGTATGGGGGGTGATGAGGAGACATAGGATGGAGTGCATGGGGTGTATGGGGGTGATGAGGAGACTGAGGATGGAGTGCATGGGGTGATGAGGAGACTGAGGATGGAGTGCATAGGGTGATGAGGAGACTGAAGATGGAGTGCATGCGGTGATGAGGAGACTGAGGATGGAGTGCATGGGGTGATGAGGAGACTGAGGATGGCGTGTGTGGGGTGTATGGGGTGATGAGGAGACTGAGGATGGAGTGCATGGGGTGTATGGGGTGATGAGAAGACTGAGGATGGAGTGCATGGGGTGTATGGGGGTGATGAGGAGTCTGAGGATTGAGTGCATGGGGTGATGAGGAGACTGAGGATGGAGTGCATGGGGTGTATGGGGTGATGAGAAGACTGAGGATGGAGTGCATGGGGTGTATGGGGGTGATGAGGAGACTGAGGATGGAGTGCATAGGGTGTATGGGGGTGATGAGGAGACTGAGGATGGAGTGCATGGGGTGTATGGGGGTGATGAGGAGACTGAGGATGGAGTGCATGGGGTGTATCGGGGTGATGAGGAGACTGAGGATGGAGTGCATGAAGTGAGGAGGAGACTGAGGATGGAGTGCATGGGTAGTATGGGGTGATGAGGAGACTGAGGATGGGGTGCATGGGTTGATGAGGAGACTGAGGATGGGGTGCGTGGGGTGTATGGGGTGATGAGGAGACTGAAGATGGCGTGTGTGGGGTGTATGGGGTGATGAGGAGACTGAGGATGGAGTGCATGGGGTGTATGGGGGTGATGAGGAGACTGAGGATGGAGTGCATGGGGTGTATGGGGTGATGAGGAGACTGAGAATGGGTTGTGTGGGGTGTATGGGGGTGATGAGGAGACTGAGGATGGAGTGCATGGGGTGTATGGGGGTGATGAGGAGACTGAGGATGGAGTGCATGGGGTGTATGGGGGTGATGAGGAGACTGAGGATGGAGTGCATGGGGTGTATGGGGGTGATGAGGAGACTGAGGATGGAGTGCATGGGGTGATGAGGAGACTGAGGATGGAGTGCATGAAGTGAGGAGGAGACTGAGGATGGAGTGCATGGGGTGTATGGGGTGATGAGGAGACTGAGGATGGGGTGCATGGGGTGATGAGGAGACTGAGGATGGGGTGCGTGGGGTGTATGGGGTGATGAGGAGACTGAAGATGGGGTGTGTGGGGTGTATGGAGTGATGAGGAGACTGAGGATGGGTTGTGTGGCGTGTATGGGGTGATGAGGAGACTGAGGATGGAGTGCATGGGGTGTATGGGGGTGATGAGGAGACTGAGGATGGAGTGCATGGGGTGTATGGGGTGATGAGGAGACTGAGGATGGAGTGCATGGGGTGTATGGGGGTGATGAGGAGACTGGGGATTGAGTGCATGGGGTGATGAGGAGACTGAGGATGGAGTGCATAGGGTGATGAGGAGACTGAAGATGGAGTGCATGCGGTGATGAGGAGACTGGGGATTGAGTGCATGGGGTG
This sequence comes from Hyla sarda, assembly GCF_029499605.1. NCBI lineage: Eukaryota > Metazoa > Chordata > Amphibia > Anura > Hylidae > Hyla > Hyla sarda. The sequence continues at coordinate 96,686 of NW_026607833.1, forward strand.
ATGAGGAGCCTGAGGATGGAGTGTGTGGGGTGTATGTGGTGATGAGGAGACTGAGGATTGAGTGCATGGGGTGATGAGGAGACTGAGGATGGAGTGCATGGGGTGTATGGGGTGATGAGGAGACTGAGGATGGAGTGCATGGGGTGTATGGGGGTGATGAGGAGACTTAGGATGGAGTGCATGGGGTGTATGGGGGTGATGAGGAGACTGAGGATGGAGTGCATGGGGTGATGAGGAGACTGAGGATGGAGTGCATAGGGTGATGAGGAGACTGAAGATGGAGTGCATGCGGTGATGAGGAGACTGAGGATGGAGTGCATGGGGTGATGAGGAGACTGAGGATGGAGTGCATGGGGTGTATGGGGTGATGAGGAGACTGAGGATGGAGTGCATGGGGTGTATGGGGGCGATGAGTAGACTGGGGATGGAGTGCATGGGGTGATAAGGAGACTGAGGATGGCGTGCGTAGGGTGTATGGGGTGATGAGGAGACTGAGGATGGAGTGCATGGGGTGTATGGGGTGATGAGAAGACTGAGGATGGAGTGCATGGGGTGTATGGGGGTGATGAGGAGACTGAGGATTGAGTGCATGGGGTGATGAGGAGACTGAGGATGGAGTGCATAGGGTGTATGGGGGTGATGAGGAGACTGAGGATGGAGTGCATGGGGTGTATCAGGGTGATGAGGAGACTGAGGATGGAGTGCATGAAGTGAGGAGGAGACTGAGGATGGAGTGCATGGGTAGTATGGGGTGATGAGGAGACTGAGGATGGGGTGCATGGGGTGATGAGGAGACTGAGGATGGTTTGCGTGGGGAGTATGGGGTGATGAGGAGACTGAAGATGGCGTGTGTGGGGTGTATGGGGGTGATGAGGAGACTGAGGATGGAGTGCATGGGGTGTATGGGGTGATGAGGAGACTGAGAATGGGTTGTGTGGGGTGTATGGGGGTGATGAGGAGACTGAGGATGGAGTGGATGGGGTGTATGGGGGTGATGAGGAGACTGAGGATGGAGTGCATGGGGTGTATGGGGTGATGAGGAGACTGAGAATGGGTTGTGTGGGGTGTATGGGGGTGATGAGGAGACTGAGGATGGAGTGCATGGGGTGTATGGGGGTGATGAGGAGACTGAGGATGGAGTGCATGGGGTGTATGGGGTGATGAGGAGACTGAGGATGGAGTGCATGGGGTGATGAGGAGACTGAGGATGGAGTGCATGGGGTGATGAGGAGACTGAGGATGGAGTGCATGAAGTGAGGAGGAGACTGAGGATGGAGTGCATGGGGTGTATGGGGTGATGAGGAGACTGAGGATGGGGTGCATGGGGTGATGAGGAGACTGAGGATGGGGTGCGTGGGGTGTATGGGGTGATGAGGAGACTGAAGATGTGGTGTGTGGGGTGAATGGAGTGATGAGGAGACTGAGGATGGGTTGTGTGGCGTGTATGGGGTGATGAGACTGAAGATGGGGTGCGTGGGGTGTATGGGGGTGATGAGACTGAGGATAGGGTGGGTGGGGTGTATGGGGTGATGAGGAGACTGTGGATGGAGTGCATGGGGTGTATGGGGTGATGAGGAGACTGAGGATGGGTTGTGTGGGGTGTATGGGGGTGATGAGGTGACTGAGGATGGAGTGCATGGGGTGTATGGGGGTGATGAGGAGACTGAGGATGGAGGGCATGAGGTGTATGGGGGTGATGAGGAGACTGAGGATGGAGTGCATAGGGTGATGAGGAGACTGAGGATGGAGTGCATGAAGTGAGGTGGAGACTGAGGATGGAGTGCATGGGGTGTATGGGGTGATGAGGAGGCTGAGGATGGGGTGCATGGGGTGATGAGGAGACTGAGGATGGAGTGCATGGGGTGTATGGGGGTGATGAGGAGACTGAGGATGGAGTGCATGGGGTGATGAGGAGACTGAGGATGGAGTGCATGGGGTGATGAGGAGACTGAGGATGGAGTGCATGGGGTCATGAGGAGACTGAGGATGGAGTGCATGGGGTGTATGGGGGTGATGAGGAGACTGGGGATGGAGTGCATGGGGTGATGAGGAGACTGAGGATGGAGTGTATGGGGTGATGAGGAGACTGAGGATGGAGTGCATGGGGTGATGAGGAGACTGAGGATGGAGTGCATGGGGTGATGAGGAGACTGAGGATGGAGTGCATGGGGTGTATGGGGGTGATGAGGAGACTGAGGATTGAGTGCATGGGGTGATGAGGAGACTGAGGATGGAGTGCATGGGGTGATGAGGAGACTGAGGATAGAGTGCATGGGGTGTATGGGGGTGATGAGGAGACTGAGGATGGAGTGCATGGGGTGTATGGGGTGATGAGGAGACTGAGGATGGAGTGCAAGGGGTGATGAGGAGACTGAGGATGGAGTGTATGGGGTGATGAGGAGACTGAGGATGGAGTGCATGGGGTGTATGCGGGTGATGAGGAGACTGAGGATGGGGTGCATGGGGTGTTTGGGGTTATGAGGAGACTGAGGATGGGGTGCGTGGGGTGTATGGGGGTGATGAGGAGACTGAGGATGGAGTGCATGGGTTGTATGGGGTGATGAGCGTGGAGTGCATGGGGTGTATGGGGTGATGAGGAGACTGAGGATGGAGTGCATGGGGTGTATGGGGGTGATGAGGAGACTGAGGATGGAGTGCATGGGGTGATGAGGAGACTGAGGATGGGGTGCATGGGGTGTATGGGGTGATGAGGAGACTGAGGATGGAGTGCGTGGGGTGTATGGGGGTGATGAGGAGACTGAGGATGGAGTGCGTGGGGTGTATGGGGTGAAGAGGATGGAGTGCATGGGGTGTATGGGGTGATGAGGAGACTGAGGATGGAGGGCATAGGGTGATGAGGAGACTGAAGATGGAGTGCATGGGGTGATGAGGAGACTGAGGATGGAGTGCATGGGGTGTATGGGGTTATGAGAAGACTGAGGATGGAGTGCATGGGGTGTATGGGGGTGATGAGGAGACTGAGGATGGAGTGCATGGGGTGTATGGGGAAATGAGAAGACTGAGGATGGAGTGCATGGGGTGTATGGGGAAATGAGAAGACTGAGGCTGGAGTGCATGGGGTGTATGGGGGTGATGAGGAGACTGAGGATGGAGTGCATGGGGTGTATGGGGGTGATGAGGAGACTGAGGATGGAGTGCATGGGGTGTATCGGGGTGATGAGGAGACTGAGGATGGAGTGCATGGGGTGTATGGGGAAATGAGAAGACTGAGGATGGAGTGCATGGGGTGTATGGGGGTGATGAGGAGACTGAGGATGGAGTGCATAGGGTGTATGGGGGTGATGAGGAGACTGAGGATGGAGTGCATGGGGTGTATGGGGGTGATGAGGAGACTGAGGATGGAGTGCATGGGGTGTATCGGGGTGATGAGGAGACTGAGGATGGAGTGCATGAAGTGAGGAGGAGACTGAGGATGGAGTGCATGGGTAGTATGGGGCGATGAGGAGACTGAGGATGGAGTGCATGGGGTGTATGGGGGGTGATGAGGAGACTTAGGATGGAGTGAATGGGGTGTATGGGGGTGATGAGGAGACTGAGGATGGAGTGCATGGGGTGATGAGGAGACTGAGGATGGAGTGCATAGGGTGATGAGGAGACTGAAGATGGAGTGCATGCGGTGATGAGGAGACTGAGGATGGAGTGCATGGGGTGATGAGGAGACTGAGGATGGAGTGCATGGGGTGTATGGGGTGATGAGGAGACTGAGGATGGAGTGCATGGGGTGTATGGGGGCAATGAGTAGACTGGGGATGGAGTGCATGGGGTGATGAGGAGACTGAGGATGGCGTGCGTGGGGTGTATAGGGTGATGAGGAGACTGAGGATGGAGTGCATGGGGTGTATGGGGTGATGAGAAGACTGAGGATGGAGTGCATGGGGTGTATGTGGGTGATGAGGAGACTGAGGATTGAGTGCATGGGGTGATGAGGAGACTGAGGATGGAGTGCATGGGGTGTATGGGGTGATGAGAAGACTGAGGATGGAGTGCATGGGGTGTATGGGGGTGATGAGGAGACTGAGGATGGAGTGCATAGGGTGTATGGGGGTGATGAGGAGACTGAGGATGGAGTGCATGGGGTGTATGGGGGTGATGAGGAGACTGAGGATGGAGTGCATGGGGTGTATCGGGGTGATGAGGAGACTGAGGATGGAGTGCATGAAGTGAGGAGGAGACTGAGGATGGAGTGCATGGGTAGTATGGGGTGATGAGGAGACTGAGGATGGGGTGCATGGGGTGATGAGGAGACTGAGGATGGGGTGCGTGGGGTGTATGGGGTGATGAGGAGACTGAAGATGGCGTGTGTGGGGTGTATGGGGTGATGAGGAGACTGAGGATGGAGTGCATGGGGTGTATGGGGGTGATGAGGAGACTGAGGATGGAGTGCATGGGGTGTATGGGGTGATGAGGAGACTGAGAATGGGTTGTGTGGGGTGTATGGGGGTGATGAGGAGACTGAGGATGGAGTGCATGGGGTGTATGGGGGTGATGAGGAGACTGAGGATGGAGTGCATGGGGTGTATGGGGGTGATGAGGAGACTGAGGATGGAGTGCATGGGGTGTATGGGGGTGATGAGGAGACTGAGGATGGAGTGCATGGGGTGATGAGGAGACTGAGGATGGAGTGCATGAAGTGAGGAGGAGACTGAGGATGGAGTGCATGGGGTGTATGGGGTGATGAGGAGACTGAGGATGGGGTGCATGGGGTGATGAGGAGACTGAGGATGGGGTGCGTGGGGTGTATGGGGTGATGAGGAGACTGAAGATGGGGTGTGTGGGGTGTATGGAGTGATGAGGAGACTGAGGATGGGTTGTGTGGCGTGTATGGGGTGATGAGGAGACTGAGGATGGAGTGCATGGGGTGTATGGGGGTGATGAGGAGACTGAGGATGGAGTGCATGGGGTGTATGGGGTGATGAGGAGACTGAGGATGGAGTGCATGGGGTGTATGGGGGTGATGAGGAGACTGGGGATTGAGTGCATGGGGTGATGAGGAGACTGAGGATGGAGTGCATAGGGTGATGAGGAGACTGAAGATGGAGTGCATGCGGTGATGAGGAGACTGGGGATTGAGTGCATGGGGTGATGAGGAGACTGAGGATGGAGTGTGTGGGGTGTATGTGGTGATGAGGAGACTGAGGATTGAGTGCATGGGGTGATGAGGAGACTGAGGATGGAGTGCATGGGGTGTATGGGGTGATGAGGAGACTGAGGATGGAGTGCATGGGGTGTATGGGGGTGATGAGGAGACTTAGGATGGAGTGCATGGGGTGTATGGGGGTGATGAGGAGACTGAGGATGGAGTGCATGGGGTGATGAGGAGACTGAGGATGGAGTGCATAGGGTGATGAGGAGACTGAAGATGGAGTGCATGCGGTGATGAGGAGACTGAGGATGGAGTGCATGCGGTGATGAGGAGACTGAGGATGGAGTGCATGGGGTGATGAGGAGACTGAGGATGGAGAGCATGGGGTGTATGGGGTGATGAGGAGACTGAGGATGGAGTGCATGGGGTGAATGGGGGCGATGAGTAGACTGGGGATGGGGTGTATGGGGTGATGAGGAGACTGAGGATGGAGTGCATGGGGTATATGGGGTGATGAGAAGACTGAGGATGGAGTGCATGGGGTGTATGGGGGTGATGAGGAGACTGAGGATGGAGTGCATGGGGTGTATGGGGGTAATGAGGAGACTGAGGATGGAGTGCATGGGGTGTATCGGGGTGATGAGGAGACTGAGGATGGAGTGCATGGGGTGTATGGGGAAATGAGAAGACTGAGGATGGAGTGCATGGGGTGTATGGGGGTGATGAGGAGACTGAGGATGGAGTGCATAGGGTGTATGGGGGTAATGAGGAGACTGAGGATGGAGTGCATGGGGTGTATGGGGGTGATGAGGAGACTGAGGATGGAGTGCATGGGGTGTATGGGGGTGATGAGGAGACTGAGGATGGAGTGCATGAAGTGAGGAGGAGACTGAGGATGGAGTGCATGGGTAGTATGGGGTGATGAGGAGACTGAGGATGGAGTGCATGGGGTGTATGGGGGGTGATGAGGAGACATAGGATGGAGTGCATGGGGTGTATGGGGGTGATGAGGAGACTGAGGATGGAGTGCATGGGGTGATGAGGAGACTGAGGATGGAGTGCATAGGGTGATGAGGAGACTGAAGATGGAGTGCATGCGGTGATGAGGAGACTGAGGATGGAGTGCATGGGGTGATGAGGAGACTGAGGATGGCGTGTGTGGGGTGTATGGGGTGATGAGGAGACTGAGGATGGAGTGCATGGGGTGTATGGGGTGATGAGAAGACTGAGGATGGAGTGCATGGGGTGTATGGGGGTGATGAGGAGACTGAGGATTGAGTGCATGGGGTGATGAGGAGACTGAGGATGGAGTGCATGGGGTGTATGGGGTGATGAGAAGACTGAGGATGGAGTGCATGGGGTGTATGGGGGTGATGAGGAGACTGAGGATGGAGTGCATAGGGTGTATGGGGGTGATGAGGAGACTGAGGATGGAGTGCATGGGGTGTATGGGGGTGATGAGGAGACTGAGGATGGAGTGCATGGGGTGTATCGGGGTGATGAGGAGACTGAGGATGGAGTGCATGAAGTGAGGAGGAGACTGAGGATGGAGTGCATGGGTAGTATGGGGTGATGAGGAGACTGAGGATGGGGTGCATGGGTTGATGAGGAGACTGAGGATGGGGTGCGTGGGGTGTATGGGGTGATGAGGAGACTGAAGATGGCGTGTGTGGGGTGTATGGGGTGATGAGGAGACTGAGGATGGAGTGCATGGGGTGTATGGGGGTGATGAGGAGACTGAGGATGGAGTGCATGGGGTGTATGGGGTGATGAGGAGACTGAGAATGGGTTGTGTGGGGTGTATGGGGGTGATGAGGAGACTGAGGATGGAGTGCATGGGGTGTATGGGGGTGATGAGGAGACTGAGGATGGAGTGCATGGGGTGTATGGGGGTGATGAGGAGACTGAGGATGGAGTGCATGGGGTGTATGGGGGTGATGAGGAGACTGAGGATGGAGTGCATGGGGTGATGAGGAGACTGAGGATGGAGTGCATGAAGTGAGGAGGAGACTGAGGATGGAGTGCATGGGGTGTATGGGGTGATGAGGAGACTGAGGATGGGGTGCATGGGGTGATGAGGAGACTGAGGATGGGGTGCGTGGGGTGTATGGGGTGATGAGGAGACTGAAGATGGGGTGTGTGGGGTGTATGGAGTGATGAGGAGACTGAGGATGGGTTGTGTGGCGTGTATGGGGTGATGAGGAGACTGAGGATGGAGTGCATGGGGTGTATGGGGGTGATGAGGAGACTGAGGATGGAGTGCATGGGGTGTATGGGGTGATGAGGAGACTGAGGATGGAGTGCATGGGGTGTATGGGGGTGATGAGGAGACTGGGGATTGAGTGCATGGGGTGATGAGGAGACTGAGGATGGAGTGCATAGGGTGATGAGGAGACTGAAGATGGAGTGCATGCGGTGATGAGGAGACTGGGGATTGAGTGCATGGGGTGATGAGGAGCCTGAGGATGGAGTGTGTGGGGTGTATGTGGTGATGAGGAGACTGAGGATTGAGTGCATGGGGTGATGAGGAGACTGAGGATGGAGTGCATGGGGTGTATGGGGTGATGAGGAGACTGAGGATGGAGTGCATGGGGTGTATGGGGGTGATGAGGAGACTTAGGATGGAGTGCATGGGGTGTATGGGGGTGATGAGGAGACTGAGGATGGAGTGCATGGGGTGATGAGGAGACTGAGGATGGAGTGCATAGGGTGATGAGGAGACTGAAGATGGAGTGCATGCGGTGATGAGGAGACTGAGGATGGAGTGCATGGGGTGATGAGGAGACTGAGGATGGAGTGCATGGGGTGTATGGGGTGATGAGGAGACTGAGGATGGAGTGCATGGGGTGTATGGGGGCGATGAGTAGACTGGGGATGGAGTGCATGGGGTGATAAGGAGACTGAGGATGGCGTGCGTAGGGTGTATGGGGTGATGAGGAGACTGAGGATGGAGTGCATGGGGTGTATGGGGTGATGAGAAGACTGAGGATGGAGTGCATGGGGTGTATGGGGGTGATGAGGAGACTGAGGATTGAGTGCATGGGGTGATGAGGAGACTGAGGATGGAGTGCATAGGGTGTATGGGGGTGATGAGGAGACTGAGGATGGAGTGCATGGGGTGTATCAGGGTGATGAGGAGACTGAGGATGGAGTGCATGAAGTGAGGAGGAGACTGAGGATGGAGTGCATGGGTAGTATGGGGTGATGAGGAGACTGAGGATGGGGTGCATGGGGTGATGAGGAGACTGAGGATGGTTTGCGTGGGGAGTATGGGGTGATGAGGAGACTGAAGATGGCGTGTGTGGGGTGTATGGGGGTGATGAGGAGACTGAGGATGGAGTGCATGGGGTGTATGGGGTGATGAGGAGACTGAGAATGGGTTGTGTGGGGTGTATGGGGGTGATGAGGAGACTGAGGATGGAGTGCATGGGGTGTATGGGGGTGATGAGGAGACTGAGGATGGAGTGCATGGGGTGTATGGGGGTGATGAGGAGACTGAGGATGGAGTGCATGGGGTGTATGGGGTGATGAGGAGACTGAGAATGGGTTGTGTGGGGTGTATGGGGGTGATGAGGAGACTGAGGATGGAGTGCATGGGGTGTATGGGGGTGATGAGGAGACTGAGGATGGAGTGCATGGGGTGTATGGGGTGATGAGGAGACTGAGGATGGAGTGCATGGGGTGATGAGGAGACTGAGGATGGAGTGCATGGGGTGATGAGGAGACTGAGGATGGAGTGCATGAAGTGAGGAGGAGACTGAGGATGGAGTGCATGGGGTGTATGGGGTGATGAGGAGACTGAGGATGGGGTGCATGGGGTGATGAGGAGACTGAGGATGGGGTGCGTGGGGTGTATGGGGTGATGAGGAGACTGAAGATGTGGTGTGTGGGGTGAATGGAGTGATGAGGAGACTGAGGATGGGTTGTGTGGCGTGTATGGGGTGATGAGACTGAAGATGGGGTGCGTGGGGTGTATGGGGGTGATGAGACTGAGGATAGGGTGGGTGGGGTGTATGGGGTGATGAGGAGACTGTGGATGGAGTGCATGGGGTGTATGGGGTGATGAGGAGACTGAGGATGGGTTGTGTGGGGTGTATGGGGGTGATGAGGTGACTGAGGATGGAGTGCATGGGGTGTATGGGGGTGATGAGGAGACTGAGGATGGAGGGCATGGGGTGTATGGGGGTGATGAGGAGACTGAGGATGGAGTGCATAGGGTGATGAGGAGACTGAGGATGGAGTGCATGAAGTGAGGTGGAGACTGAGGATGGAGTGCATGGGGTGTATGGGGTGATGAGGAGGCTGAGGATGGGGTGCATGGGGTGATGAGGAGACTGAGGATGGAGTGCATGGGGTGTATGGGGGTGATGAGGAGACTGAGGATGGAGTGCATGGGGTGATGAGGAGACTGAGGATGGAGTGCATGGGGTGATGAGGAGACTGAGGATGGAGTGCATGGGGTCATGAGGAGACTGAGGATGGAGTGCATGGGGTGTATGGGGGTGATGAGGAGACTGGGGATGGAGTGCATGGGGTGATGAGGAGACTGAGGATGGAGTGCATGGGGTGATGAGGAGACTGAGGATGGAGTGCATGGGGTGATGAGGAGACTGAGGATGGAGGGCATGGGGTGTATGGGGGTGATGAGGAGACTGAGGATGGAGTGCATAGGGTGATGAGGAGACTGAGGATGGAGTGCATGAAGTGAGGTGGAGACTGAGGATGGAGTGCATGGGGTGTATGGGGTGATGAGGAGGCTGAGGATGGGGTGCATGGGGTGATGAGGAGACTGAGGATGGAGTGCATGGGGTGTATGGGGGTGATGAGGAGACTGAGGATGGAGTGCATGGGGTGATGAGGAGACTGAGGATGGAGTGCATGGGGTGATGAGGAGACTGAGGATGGAGTGCATGGGGTCATGAGGAGACTGAGGATGGAGTGCATGGGGTGTATGGGGGTGATGAGGAGACTGGGGATGGAGTGCATGGGGTGATGAGGAGACTGAGGATGGAGTGCATGGGGTGATGAGGAGACTGAGGATGGAGTGCATGGGGTGATGAGGAGACTGAGGATGGAGTGCATGGGGTGTATGGGGGTGATGAGGAGACTGAGGATTGAGTGCATGGGGTGATGAGGAGACTGAGGATGGAGTGCATGGGGTGATGAGGAGACTGAGGATAGAGTGCATGGGGTGTATGGGGGTGATGAGGAGACTGAGGATGGAGTGCATGGGGTGTATGGGGTGATGAGGAGACTGAGGATGGAGTGCAAGGGGTGATGAGGAGACTGAGGATGGAGTGTATGGGGTGATGAGGAGACTGAGGATGGAGTGCATGGGGTGTATGCGGGTGATGAGGAGACTGAGGATGGGGTGCATGGGGTGTTTGGGGTTATGAGGAGACTGAGGATGGGGTGCGTGGGGTGTATGGGGGTGATGAGGAGACTGAGGATGGAGTGCATGGGTTGTATGGGGTGATGAGCGTGGAGTGCATGGGGTGTATGGGGTGATGAGGAGACTGAGGATGGAGTGCATGGGGTGTATGGGGGTGATGAGGAGACTGAGGATGGAGTGCATGGGGTGATGAGGAGACTGAGGATGGGGTGCATGGGGTGTATGGGGTGATGAGGAGACTGAGGATGGAGTGCGTGGGGTGTATGGGGGTGATGAGGAGACTGAGGATGGAGTGCGTGGGGTGTATGGGGTGAAGAGGATGGAGTGCATGGGGTGTATGGGGTGATGAGGAGACTGAGGATGGAGGGCATAGGGTGATGAGGAGACTGAAGATGGAGTGCATGGGGTGATGAGGAGACTGAGGATGGAGTGCATGGGGTGTATGGGGGTGATGAGGAGACTGAGGATGGAGTGCATGGGGTGATGAGGAGACTGAGGATGGAGTGTATGCGGTGATGAGGAGACTGAGGATGGAGTTCATGGGGTGATGAGGAGACTGAGGATGGAGTGCATGGGGTGTATGGGGTGATGAGGAGACTGAGGATGGAGTGCATGGGGTGTATGGGGGTGATGAGGAGACTGGGGATTGAGTGCATGGGGTGATGAGGAGACTGAGGATGGAGTGCATGGGGTGTATGGGGTGATGAGGAGACTGAGGATGGAGTGCATGGGGTGTATGGGGGTGATGAGGAGACTGAGGATGGAGTGCATGGGGTGTATGGGGGTGATGAGGAGACTGAAGATGGAGTACATGGGGGTGTACGGGGTGATGAGGAGACTGAGGATGGAGTGCATAGGGTGATGAGGAGACTGAAGATGGAGTGCATGCGGTGATGAGGAGACTGGGGATTGAGTGCATGGGGTGATGAGGAGACTGAGGATGGAGTGTGTGGGGTGTATGGGGTGATGAGGAGACTGAGGATTGAGTGCATGGGGTGATGAGGAGACTGAGGATGGAGTGCATGGGGTGTATGGGGGTGATGAGGAGACTGAGGATGGAGTGCATGGGGTGTATAGGGGTGATGAGTAGACTGAGGATGGAGTGCATGGGGTGATGAGGAGACTGAGGATGGAGTGCATAGGGTGATGAGGAGACTGAGGATGGAGTGCATGGGGTGATGAGGAGACTGAGGATGGCGTGCGTGGGGTGTATGGGGTGATGCGGAGACTGAGGATTGAGTGCATGGGGTGATGAGGAGACTGAGGATGGAGTGCATGGGGTGTATGGGGTGATGAGAAGACTGAGGATGGAGTGCATGGGGTGTATGGGGGTGATGAGGAGACTGAGGATGGAGTGCATAGGGTGTATGGGGGTGATGAGGAGACTGAGGATGGAGTGCATGGGGTGTATGGGGGTGATGAGGAGACTGAGGATGGAGTGCATGAAGTGAGGAGGAGACTGAGGATGGAGTGCATGGTAGTATGGGGTGATGAGGAGACTGAGGATGGGGTGCATGGGGTGATGAGGAGACTGAGGATGGGGTGCGTGGGGTGTATGGGGTGATGAGGAGACTGAAGATGGCGTGTGTGGGGTGTATGGGGTGATGAGGAGACTGAGGATGGAGTGCATGGGGTGTATGGGGGTGATGAGGAGACTGAGGATGGAGTGCATGGGGTGTATGGGGGTGATGAGGAGACTGAGGATGGAGTGCATGGGGTGTATGGGGTGATGAGGAGACTGAGAATGGGTTGTGTGGGGTGTATGGGGGTGATGAGGAGACTGAGGATGGAGTGCATGGGGTGTATGGGGGGTGATGAGGAGACTGAGGATGGAGTGCATGGGGTGTATGGGGGTGATGAGGAGACTGAGGATGGAGTGCATGGGGTGTATGGGGGTGATGAGGAGACTGAGGATGGAGTGCATGGGGTGATGAGGAGACTGAGGATGGAGTGCATGAAGTGAGGAGGAGACTGAGGATGGAGTGCATGGGGTGTATGGGGTGATGAGGAGACTGAGGATGGGGTGCATGGGGTGATGAGGAGACTGAGGATGGGGTGCGTGGGGTGTATGGGGTGATGAGGAGACTGAAGATGGGGTGTGTGGGGTGTATGAGATGATGAGGAGACTGAGGATGGGTTGTGTGGCGTGTATGGGGTGATGAGACTGAAGATGGGGTGCGTGGGGTGTATGGGGGTGATGAGACTGAGGATGGGGTGCGTGGGGTGTATGGGGTGATAAGGAGACTGAGGATGTAGTGCATGGGGTGTATGGGGTGATGAGGAGACTGAGGATGGGTTGTGTGGGGTGTATGGGGGTGATGAGGAGACTGAGGATGGAGTGCATGGGGTGTATGAGGGTGATGAGGAGACTGAGGATGGAGTGCGTGGGGGTGTATGGGGTGATGAGGAGACTGAAGATGGCGTGTGTGGGGTGTATGGGGTGATGAGGAGACTGAGGATGGAGTGCATGGGGTGTATGGGGGTGATGAGGAGACTGAGGATGGAGTGCATGGGGTGTATGGGGTGATGAGGAGACTGAGAATGGGTTGTGTGGGGTGTATGGGGGTGATGAGGAGACTGAGGATGGAGTGCATGGGGTGTATGGGGGTGATGAGGAGACTGAGGATGGAGTGCATGGGGTGTATGGGGGTGATGAGGAGACTGAGGATGGAGTGCATGGGGTGTATGGGGTGATGAGGAGACTGAGAATGGGTTGTGTGGGGTGTATGGGGGTGATGAGGAGACTGAGGATGGAGTGCATGGGGTGTATGGGGGTGATGAGGAGACTGAGGATGGAGTGCATGGGGTGTATGGGGTGATGAGGAGACTGAGGATGGAGTGCATGGGGTGATGAGGAGACTGAGGATGGAGTGCATGGGGTGATGAGGAGACTGAGGATGGAGTGCATGAAGTGAGGAGGAGACTGAGGATGGAGTGCATGGGGTGTATGGGGTGATGAGGAGACTGAGGATGGGGTGCATGGGGTGATGAGGAGACTGAGGATGGGGTGCGTGGGGTGTATGGGGTGATGAGGAGACTGAAGATGTGGTGTGTGGGGTGAATGGAGTGATGAGGAGACTGAGGATGGGTTGTGTGGCGTGTATGGGGTGATGAGACTGAAGATGGGGTGCGTGGGGTGTATGGGGGTGATGAGACTGAGGATAGGGTGGGTGGGGTGTATGGGGTGATGAGGAGACTGTGGATGGAGTGCATGGGGTGTATGGGGTGATGAGGAGACTGAGGATGGGTTGTGTGGGGTGTATGGGGGTGATGAGGTGACTGAGGATGGAGTGCATGGGGTGTATGGGGGTGATGAGGAGACTGAGGATGGAGGGCATGGGGTGTATGGGGGTGATGAGGAGACTGAGGATGGAGTGCATAGGGTGATGAGGAGACTGAGGATGGAGTGCATGAAGTGAGGTGGAGACTGAGGATGGAGTGCATGGGGGTGTATGGGGTGATGAGGAGGCTGAGGATGGGGTGCATGGGGTGATGAGGAGACTGAGGATGGAGTGCATGGGGTGTATGGGGGTGATGAGGAGACTGAGGATGGAGTGCATGGGGTGATGAGGAGACTGAGGATGGAGTGCATGGGGTGATGAGGAGACTGAGGATGGAGTGCATGGGGTCATGAGGAGACTGAGGATGGAGTGCATGGGGTGTATGGGGGTGATGAGGAGACTGGGGATGGAGTGCATGGGGTGATGAGGAGACTGAGGATGGAGTGTATGGGGTGATGAGGAGACTGAGGATGGAGTGCATGGGGTGATGAGGAGACTGAGGATGGAGTGCATGGGGTGATGAGGAGACTGAGGATGGAGTGCATGGGGTGTATGGGGGTGATGAGGAGACTGAGGATTGAGTGCATGGGGTGATGAGGAGACTGAGGATGGAGTGCATGGGGTGATGAGGAGACTGAGGATAGAGTGCATGGGGTGTATGGGGGTGATGAGGAGACTGAGGATGGAGTGCATGGGGTGTATGGGGTGATGAGGAGACTGAGGATGGAGTGCAAGGGGTGATGAGGAGACTGAGGATGGAGTGTATGGGGTGATGAGGAGACTGAGGATGGAGTGCATGGGGTGTATGCGGGTGATGAGGAGACTGAGGATGGGGTGCATGGGGTGTTTGGGGTTATGAGGAGACTGAGGATGGGGTGCGTGGGGTGTATGGGGGTGATGAGGAGACTGAGGATGGAGTGCATGGGTTGTATGGGGTGATGAGCGTGGAGTGCATGGGGTGTATGGGGTGATGAGGAGACTGAGGATGGAGTGCATGGGTGTATGGGGGTGATGAGGAGACTGAGGATGGAGTGCATGGGGTGATGAGGAGACTGAGGATGGGGTGCATGGGGTGTATGGGGGTGATGAGGAGACTGAGGATGGAGTGCGTGGGGTGTATGGGGGTGAT